>NC_135221.1:20824837-21044837 GCF_052324685.1 Brachyhypopomus gauderio | reverse complement strand
CACTGCAGTACTACAATCACGAGAGTGCTTTTTTTTGTTGCTTTAAATTTTATATAATGGATCTGGATACAAAGGCCACAATATTTTGTATATAGCCTTAATTTTCTCACACTGCCTCTCTCTCTCTGACAAATGTCTCAATGTCATCAAAGGAAAACATCGGATGTAAAATGTGCAGGAGGAAATCAGGGCGTAAACAGTAACCGGGCGTCTTTGGGAACTGGGAGAGTGTCTCCGGTCTTTGTTTATGTGTTTCAAATCAAAAACATGTTTTGATTTCAGCATCATCTTTTCAGTTTGTTAGCACATCCCATTTTCATGGACAGCAAGAAAATGTCAAAAATCAATAACTGCGTGACATATCAGTATCTCCACTCTCTTATCTGGCCATACCTGCAGTGCGTGCTATACCTCTGAAGATAAGCAGCATCTCCTGGGTGAGAACTGAAGGAGAACCGGTCAAACAGGAGTAGCAGAGTGGTGAGGCTTAGACCACACGCCCCTGCTAGCGGTCTCGGGTCTGCGAGTGGTCCGAACCTTGTCAGCGCACAGGTCAAGTTACGACCTGAGGGAGAATATTTGAATTGTATTGTACACTGTGGAAGAAACTGAGGTTTGTGAAAGGTGGTCTGCGTGCAACAAAAAGCTGAAGGAGCTGAAGAATTTCCGAGGCCACAGGGAAGAAATGAGAATCAGCAAGCAGTGCGCCCCGCCCGTCCTGGCCAGCGGGTCAGAAATGGGGCTGTCTTGAACAAATGCATGAACACACCTGGAGTCTCAGCAGCCGTCCCCACGGGCCGCCTGCTAAAAGACTGTCAAAAGAAAGCAGTGGGAAACCACCGTTTTCTAGCAATGAAAGTGGGTTTTGAAAAAGCGCAAACTCACCCAAAAAATCTGTCCCTCTAATCATAAAGGAGAAGTAAACACTGAACCAAAAGCACAGGTTCCCTCCTTTTGTGAATTGTTCCTCAGAATATACGTGAGGTATCTGTGGAGAACATTCCGCAGAATGTCTGGGGCCTCGTTGCTTCTAGGACTGGGACCTTCCAGCCCTGCCCGGCTCTGAACGAGGACTTAAGACAGATGGAGAAGCTTCTTCTGTGACTAATTCAACCTTGACTAGTGTGATACTGCCCAACACTGAAAAAAATCTAACCAAAAACATTATCATGAATCATTGAAGCTATGAATCATCACAGTTAATAGCAAGGAAGAGGCAGACATGAAACTCCTGTCTCTTCCTCCTGTTCCTGGACAGGATCCTTGTACTATAGAGAGTTCAGCGACAGACCCAGATAACCAGTTTCCGGTGCCAGAACGAGAGAAGATTCTGAGTACTCCATTTGATGTTGGAAATCTGAAGCAGGACAGACAGCAATCGAGGTAATTGGAGATTCTCAGGCTCTGAGGTAAGATTTACCAGGACATCTAGAATGTGCGGGGGCCAAACCTGTCTGAATGCAAACTTGCCGAATTCGTAAGCCGTGCCCTTGAACTCAAAGTGAACAAAATGCCACTGGTGTTGCCTATCAGGACATGTAAATGTACCTCTGTCAGAATCGACACCGTGAAAGGAGGTTTTTAAAGATGTGCAGTGTTCTCATCGATAGCAGCATGATTTAGCATGGATCTTACAGCTCACTTAAGGGCTGAACAAATTCTTCTGCACTTCAGCCGTTGGGACCCTGTTCACTTCATTTTCTGAGAGGTGAGGCTAGGCTGTCAATCACAACCTTATCACGGTCAGCAGAATATTTAACGATAGCCTTCTTTCAAAAAATAGGGGAGTATAATGGCAGAGACACTTTAATCCCTCATGAATTCTTTGCAGCTCTGTAATGCTATAATGCTATTTCACATTTGGGGAAGAGTCAAATCGAGTAAGAGAATTGTATTTCTTCTTGTGGTAAGGCTAGCAGCGTGATTTAATGGTCACTCTCCATGGAGCGCACTTGTGTCTGCGAGGAAAAAGTGAAAAAGGGCAGAAAAGTGAAAGAGCCGCGAAGATCCTCGTTCTCAGCATCACTGTGCACCACATTCCAACTCTGGATGTCCAACACTTTGACGACCTTTTGATTTGTTTGTTTGAAGGCGACTTTATATCGGTGTCTTGAGTTCCGCCACCTCAGCAAAGCCAGCTCCCCCTCCCACGGCATGATTAGACAATCTGGATATTGTGGAAGGTAGTCAGAGACCATCCAATTTGACGGCTGCGAGTTGAGGAGCCACTTTGGGAGAAAGGGATGTGGTGAAGCTCCTCATTATCCTTCTCGTCCTTAGCTGTGCCGAGCAATGCAGTCATGCTCGGAGAATCCTCCGCAGCTGGGTCAGGAGCATGTGACACCTCCAGGACCAAAAAGTCACGCATGTCTTCAGCGGCTAACTGCTTTAACGTCGGCCAGGCGTCTGATGAGATGGCCTGAGCTTGGATGGGAAAATGAGGTACGAAGCAAAAGTGTGGACACGGTCTAGGTCTGGACATTTTGCAAAAAGGACAGGGGAGGACCACGTGAGTGCTTTCAAATATTTCTACAATTTTAAATGCTGATAAGATTAAAGGATTAGATTTACAAATGAGGCATAAAAGTAGTTTGAATTAGTCTCCTCAGGGACCATCCACTGTTCTTGTTTTAAATGTTTACATATCGTAAAGGCTTTAGGTATCAAAAGTTTCTTTAGTCAAGAATACCTTGATTACAGGCTTAGAAGATTACTTAAGAGCCCTAGTTGTGACTGTAGCAAGGAGGGATAACAGTCCAAATCCCCAAACCCCAACCCCACAACCCCAATTCCCCTTTCACATTCATTTACCACTGAAGAGATGCAGAAACCTAACCCAGCAACCCTAATCCAGCACCAGTTGGTTAGATTTTCTGGAAGACACCAACTAGCAACGTCAGATGTGATCAGTAATTAAATTAAATTTGCCTGAAGAGTTTTTTTTGTGGCAGAGCGGGGTAACTTTGCTTTTCTGTTAGTAGACCCTGATAATATGAATACTGCCTTCTTTCTCTTAAGTATTGATTCTACACTGCTATCTTCCCTGTGTCTTCACTTACAGCATCGACAAAAGCTATTTGTCATGCACGGTGTTGCCTATATCCAATTTACATTTAATGAACAGATGTACGCATAATCTAATGACTATTGTCTTCTGAGAAGGTTCCTGGGGAAAAAGTAACAAAACCATTAGGACACACCTTTCTAAAGAAACACTGCAATATCTTTTAACAAAGTCAGAAGTGTAGCAGTTTGGAGGTGAGGATGCACAATGGGATTCAGGATCAAATCCCAGCAGTGCCATGTGTTTTCCAGGAAAGCAATGTACAAGCAGGTCAGACGGCTAGATGGTGGTGTGACCGAGACACACACTCTCCTCAGAGGCCGTCAAGGTGCTAGTCAAAGCTGTGAGGCTATAATGCCAGGCTGCTTTTATGGGACTTCTGCGCATCAAAGAAGCAGCCTCTCAGATGGATGGCACTGCTGGGTATGGATAGCCCATTTATAATTATGCACATGTACCAAACATCTCAGTTGACACATGCTATAGGATTTTATGTCGTTGCCACAATAACTATATATCAGATTTTAGCATGTACAGCAACCCACAAGAAATGGGCATGCCATAGTGAACAGGATGCACACTGTAAAGAGTGCACACTATAAAGAGTGCTCACTGTAAAGAGTGCACACCAAAGAATGCACACTGTAAATAACTATTTGTATATGTTTCTTTAGGGGTGATATGAAGGCAAAGAGGTGGGTTGAAAATCAGACATTTTTAGGTCAGTTGGAACTTGGCAAGCAGTTTTTATTACTCTAATACATATTGATGATTAAAAGTGGTTGAAAGTGCACTTTTCTTGCTCTGTGTCAACCTCGGTTAGCTTCAATCAGACATATCAGACATAGGCTGATATTAAAGTGAGAATGATCTATTTACTCTGCAAGAAGAAGTATTCTATAATTTCTACAGCAAGACTTCATTAATCAAGCCTGAAGTATACAGCACCAAGGCTTATTTGTCATACACCTCTTTGCTGGTATGGTCAGTGTCTGCTACTCCAGAGAGGTACTGCTTGGAAGGACTGAACATACATATTTGCCCATTTGCCTATAATAACATTACCCTCTTTTTTCACTTGGGTGCTGAAATTTGTGTTGAACTGCCCTCAATAATTTACTGATCCGAATAACACTGCTGTAGAACCTTGGAAGCTCTGTGCTATGCTATTATAATCTATTGTAATCCATTATAATCTTCTGAGTACATATATATATATATATATATATATATATATATATATATATATATATATATATATATATATATATATATATATATATATATATATTTATATATATATATATATATATATATATATAAGCACACAAATGTGCACTCTGGAATTGTGTATGCATGTATTTATTGATCAGTAGGGATAAGGGATAATGTTAGCTGTTGCAGGTCTTAGCAATCGCTGTCACTCAGCGATTAAAGGGATTTGAGCTTTGATTTATCTCACATGGTCCCATTACTGGGAAAAGGTCATTAAAGGGCATGTATTTTTATGTGATGCAAGACTGAAACATAATGTTGCAATATATATATATATATATATATATATATATATATATATATATATATATATATATATATATATATATATATATATATATATATATATATATATATATATAGAGAGAGAGAGAGAGAGAGAGAGAGAGAGCAAAGATCTAAACAGTAGTCATCCACATAAATGATATCTTAATATCTTAAAACTCATAACACTCAACATCTTCTATCACACCTTCTCTCTGTTACCGAGGGCAACCATCTGTTACCATGTATTTTCATCAACCTTTAATCAACACTGGTCAGTTTGTCATCACAGGACCATACATTATTATTTTTTGCAGATTACACTCAAAACAATACTGACACGAACATGGTAGTGACATAGTGGCAGGTGTTGCAGTGATATGAATTCATCAGACAGAACAGCGTTGCAGGAGTTTTTCCACATCAGGGTCACAAAAATGTGTAGGCTGTAATCAGACTCTGACTACAGATGAGGAGGGTGGCTGACGTGAGCTGTACAGGGCAACAGATGGTGTGTAACGTGCAAAGTATTACTGATCTACATTTCTGATCAATAACATCTACAAGGTGTGTATAATCAATAAATTGTTTTTTTCTTTAATAAAGCAGGAGGTGTAATGTAGGATGGATCCCATGCAGATTATGACACACTAACTGCTCTGTGTTTGCTGTGTTTATTCACTCTTTAATCTTCAGTAGAAGTTTGGCATGGAAACACTCTGTGTACACATTCAACAAAACGTGCAGCTTTGGAAAAAGAGAGAACTTTTGAGAGGCTGTCAATCGAAGCCTGGCCAGAATATTATAACATTTACTGTACCTTTGACATTTTCCATCATTGTCTGATGCTTGAGGTTAGCCACACAGTGGCCCATCTGCAAATGTCAATATGACTACAGGGATTCAATTGGCATAAAAGCATACTGTGGTGAGAATCTGCACAGCCTCTGTGAGGTACCTCACAATGTGTTTCTCAATCTGCTTTGTCAAGGAATCTTTGTTTCTGTTTGAAGAGAGAGCTTTCTAAGCAAGGAGAGACAATCTCATCAGAAACAAGCATTGGAATAGTTACAAACAAATCACTGGCATCTCAAATGTTATAATGTAGGGTCTGAAAATAAATCATCTGTCTTTTTTAAAGCCACTGTCATTTTTTTTATATATAAATGTAAAATCTTTCGGAAATTTGTGAGATATACGAGTATTGGGTGAGGTAGACAATTTCTGGACATATAGAATTCTGTGGTTATAAATGTTCAGCGACATAAACCGTATAAGGAAAGTGCAAATGTAAATCATCATTTATTACTGCCTCATTAGTGAGCTACCGTCAACATATTTCTCTACGTTTTATTCGGAACCATATATTTATCCTTAGCCACATTATATATTTTGAATAATGAAGCCTGTATATGGTAAGAATGTTCTCAGCTTCCTCTGAGTACATTTTATCACAGGATGCCCATTATATTACGCCAATTATAATTGCCCATGATCTTGTTAAAAATGATTTTCTTTTCTGAATTATACATTGGATTTGAATAAAATTCCTTCTCAGTATACATAGCCTATGCCAAAAATCCAATACTCTGGTCATTCTGTAAATTGCGTTGCTGGTAGATATGCTATTCATATGATGCAAAATAAAGTGCAAAGAAAACTGTGCATACGAGCAATGTTGCCTCTGTGAGGTAAGAAGATCGATCCCGCACACCAACTTGAAATCCATAATAAACACGCAGCACTGACAGCAGTGTTGAGATGTTAGGAATGCAGCTTTTATAAGAAATCATTTTAAAATGGCATCAGGAAACATAATGTCAAATTCTGTCACCATGAATTTGAGGTTCTGGAGGAGGTATCATCGCTAGCCTGCAGAAGAATGCTTGTTCAAATATGCCATATTCCTCAGATTTACCTTTGCAAGTAAATCAATACAGGTCACTTCACAGTGCCATTCTTTCCAAAGGCGACTGGTCTCCTCAGACTGTTTTGATATAAAATATTAAATTCCTGACAGTGTGCTAAATGCACCACATTTTGACTTGTTGCACTTTCATTCATTAAACGTCTGACTATCAATAACATTGATGTGGAGGATGGCAGGGAATCTTACCTCAAAACCACTTAATTTGCGAAAGCTGTCAGTTTTGGAGGTTTGCAGATAATTATATTTGCGTTTTTTTTGGTGCTGTGTGCTGCTATGCATCAGGTACAAACAAGAGCAAAAGTAATTAGTACTTTGCCGGCTCCCAGACATTACAATTTTTCTGTCATTCCAATTTCCCAACCTTCCTTTTTTTCCTTGTCATTTAAAAGTCTGTCACCCTGATAATTAGCTCACACTAATTAGATGCACTTGCATAATTGTTAATCATTGGTTCCACTGGATACATTGCGAAGAGTGCTCAGAATGCAAACTGGAGCACCGAGGGGAGAATAACGCACTGCTCTAAAAGGAGTAATTGCAATGATTTGTGCATTAAAGCTGATTTTATACAATACCATGACCTTTGGCATAACAGGCCGTTTGTTTTGTTTTGGTTTGCTCTGGTTTAGTTCGGCTTGGCCTGGTTCTTTTGTTTTATTGGCCATTATCAGCAGACTATATGTCTGTTGAATTGAGCCAAGGCCTGAAGTCATCTGCATGAAAATAGACATTAGAAGGTTTGTATACGCACATGTTAAAGTGTGTCGGTGGGGTGGGAGTTATTAGTCTTTTTTATCACCACTACGGACACAACAGAGTGGGCACCGACGACCCAGTCTAATGGCGATGACTCTTGATTCGTGTCACCACAACAGAGCCGCGCACCTAGCAGCATTAAACGCTTTAACTCATGGTTCGGACCAATAAAGCGCGCTGGCCAACAGACGGCTTTATGGCATGTACAAGAGAAAATGCCCCGCGTGTTTATTACCCTGCTTACCGAGTCACCAGAGCCTGACTCCGTCTGATTACAGCTCGAATGCATTCAAGAGCATGTGTGTCAGGCCCCCGGAGACTGCTGAAATGACGAGCTCCGGTGATCCCACATTAACACCACACGCCCTCGTCTCACTGTCAGCTCCGGCCCGGTTGGGGAATCAGCACCATCCATCACCCGCCCTCTGAGAATCGTTTGTTGGAAACTGCAAATGTTTACTTCGGGGTGGGGGGGTTTAGACGGCTAATCATGACCCAGAAGATAACCCGCAGAAGCCCAACATCCGCCCGCTGCTCACATTCTCCAAATTCACGCCACGTAAATGTTTACGGTACGAGATCTATTCAAATGATCTGGTCACGATGGATCCCCGGACAAACATAACGGAGCGCTTTACGCGCGGCTGTAAACAGTTGCCGCGTTTTATTGTGGCGCAACACTCGCTTGTGGAAGTCAAGTCTAAAGGGGGCAGTTATATTTCAACTTCTTATTCTCTCTCTCTCTCCCTCCTTTCTCCATCCCACTCTCTCTTTAACTTGTGATGCCTTTTTCACCCTTGCATTCCCATCACTTTGCTGAAATCTTCCCGGAGCTTAATGAGTTCTATCTTCTGGGGGGGGTTCGGGAGAAAGCCCTGTTCTCTATGCAGGCCCATGAGCGCCCGTAATCCGCCATCGATCCCTCCGTGATGTGTTGCTGTCAGCTTTCCTGAAATGATAGAAAGAAAAAAAAAAAAAAAAAAAAAAAAAAACAAAGGCTCGGATTTCCAATTAGCCTCGATTATAATTGCGTGTTATTACGGGCTCCCGAAAGTCAACGTCACTTTGGCGCTAAAAGGTCCGCGCGCGAGTCTCCGGAGCGTGTGGCGCACCTGACGCAACACCGCGACACGTCCACTTCGAAAAGCGCTTGTTCCGACTGTCAAGCCCCCAGACAGCGACGTAATAGGACTTTCGACACCCGAGTAATTATAATTTCATTGTAGTAATCCGAATGTGCACCGGATTGAACAGAGCCAAGCGGTTATCAGCCACGTGCGCAACCTGCTCCGTGGAGACGCAAGGTGCACGCGCTCGTCGAGGAACACTACAAGCACATTAGAGTCAGAACCGCACGAGGCTCATTTAAAATACATTATTACACTGTCGAACCTCTCCCTTCTTATTTCTTGATGGAGGATAAACCAGTCAGTGTGCTTTCCTACCGACGTAAAAAAAATCGTTCAGTATCCCACTTCAGATTCCAAACGGTATTTTGTCAGACACTGTCATATAGCCTACTGCACACCCTCATCGTGCTGTCGGCTCCATCCAAGTTGGGGATGTCCTTTTATGCAGGAGAGACAGTGTCCTTCACTGACACTTCAGAAGAACAGAGTTATGTAAATTACGAATGGAAAACACGAGGAAAAACAAGCTGCATTGCATGTGTGTGTTTTACATTCTGATAACCCATCAAAGAGTTTGGCATAGCCTATGTGTATTAAAATAACAGGAAGCTCTGTGCGGGGAAAAAAAAGTATCTGCCCAATGATATAGAGACACCGCAGGATAATTAGGATTATATGAGCCATCATCATTGTTTCACAGTTAATGTCTTTTATGGAGCATTTCAGATACAGTACCTTAATGGCAATCACCATTCCCCAGCACACGGTGAAAGGACCCCCCCCCCCCCCCCACACTACCCTGTTAGGGAGTCTTTTGGCAAGGCTGCACAAATATCAGACCTGCCTTATCTGATGAAAAGCAGGCGCCGAAGCGGGTGTTGCGTTGCCATGGCAACAGGAAAGCAACTGACAGGGCTCAGGCGTTCTCTACAAAAGGGCGTCTCACAGGCACGAGACCGTCGGTGCTCACGTCCGTCCGCCTCGCGCTGGCCGGGTTGCTCTCGTTGGCTGTCGCTTTTAATGTAGTCGCGGATTTAAAAAAGGGAAAAGTTCGCGATACAGCGGTGAGCACAGAGAGCCGTGTGCTGAACTTTCCTTACACCGCACTCTCTTGTCGTCTCCGCACATCTGTGAATGGTGCATCCTGTCTTCTCTCCTCACGAATAAATGAATATTACCCACCCCCCCCCCCCCCCCCCCCCCCCAGCTGCGCGAGAGGCTGAACTGTGGACAGAACGCCACGTGCCAGTTCGGCCCCCCTGGTTTTCACTGTGCTGTGGATGAAAACACGTGAACGTCCCCGATGTGTCGTCAAACTTCCCCAACAGCTGCCGCACTCACAGCGAACCCTCACCCCCCCCATCCAGAGGCGTAATGAAACCAGCCCCTCCCTCTACACCAGCCTCTATTCCCTCTGGGCGATAGACATTTTCTTTGTAGCTGCAGTTTGCAGTTGATTAATTAGGCCATGTTAAATAGCTATCTTATTTGAGTTCAAAGGTTAGTCAGCTCTACCACTGCCAGACCTCGGGATGATAATCCAAATATCTATCTATCTATGTGTGTGTATATATATATATATATATATATATATATATATATATATATATATATATATATATATATATATATATATATATATATATATATATATATATATATATATAGAGAGAGAGAGAGAGAGAGAGAGAGAGAGAGAGAGAGAGAGAGAGAGAGAGAGAGAGAGAGAGATATTTTCATAACTATCATGAAGATGGAAACGAAGCTATTTTGGCAAAACTCAAAGCAGTAATTACTCAGGAGACGAGGGCCTGTTGGCAGCCTCCAGTTGTACTCCCAGTGGAAATGGCAGTTGTTCTAATATCCTTCTTTTGATGTTAGTTTTCAGTGATTTTTATTTTGGCAATATGTAGTGCAAATCAGTGTGAATCTAGCAGTCCCAAACACCACCATTATTCTGCATCTTTTGCAACCCCGTAATTCATTCCCCGTTAGGCCGAATCATTTCTGGTGTGTGTTACGGGATTTCTGCTCGTGTTCTTCGGGATCTTGGTCTTGTAGATTCGCAGTAGTATAGAAGAGACCCTAATTACATTTTCATTATGATTTATGATTTTTATTGTCAAGGAGTATGGTGGTATAAAGCTTCTGGTTTGTAGCAGGTTCATTAACAATGTGTACGTGTAAATCATTTCTTGGTTGCACAAGAGCTCAGACGTGGTAATGCACTAAATGTGCCATGAGGCCCTCATTACACACAGATTTACAGATTTATGCAAATGCGCATGCAGGGAGGGGGTTTTGATTGGATGTTAGCCCTGGTGTTTCAGGGGAAAGAGAAGAGGGTCACTGGCAATAAGCACTGAGCATCACAGTAATGTGATATTAATGCTCTCTGACATTACATAATGTCATCAATCGTCCCTGGTGCAAGCAACAAACTAATCCCTTTGGTAGGAAGCTCACCAGAACACTAACACATTCACATTAGATCAGTGTACATATGACATATCTTGAGAGTGCTATTCATTGATCATACAAACTGAAATGTAAACCATTATGAATGTAATAGTCTACTTGGTCTGCACAGTTTTACCGATGTTAAACTCCTGGAAAAAAGCCTTAATCAGTGGCATCAACAGGTAGCACAGGGATGTGAGTGTGTCAGTTTTCATTCATTTAATGTACAATGACACTGTGTTTTAAGAAAGACGGGACAACTAATCGTGAAAAGAGTCTCTCATTTACACTAATTTGTCAGTGTTGATATTATTGATAATTCTAACAGAATTTACCTTGACCTTTACATTGACCTTGTGTTGAAGGATATAAAAAATGAAAAATAATCAGTTGATTCTTGCCCTGATCACCAATAGAGCAATACAGACCTGTTGAATGTGCTTAAAGCCACATATTAATATACTGGGACAACTGCGTATTTTAATTGTGTGGAGTTAGATGAGCTTCTACAGCAAACATTTTTTTTAACTTAAACCCATTTTTTAACCCAACCTCTAAACCATACTTTTATGATGATGTCTACCAACAGCCTCGATTAATCAAAATACACCAATTGTTTGATCAGAATGACTATACACTCAGTCTCCCTTTGATGAGTGTGAAGAATATCTTGGGGGCAAAGAAGTAGGTAAACCAGCAGGTTATTAGAACAGACAGGGAGAAGATGAAAAGCAATCAAAACCTTTCAAGAACATGAGCATGAGAGCATGAGCATTGCAGCTGGGAGCTCTGCTCACCTAGCAGGTGCAGAGCAGAAGATCTCGGTCTAAAACCGAACTATTTAAGTACAGCATGGGAGAAACGAATGAACAAAGAAGATCTATAAATCAATATAAGGTCTGCAGCCTGTGACACTTGTCACATCCATCACACTTTTCCTCACATCAGTGCCGAACGTCTGACTCGGTGGCTTTGTGAAATCTGCAAACTCTGGCTTTAATCTGCACCAGCTTGCTGCAGACATTTAAACTCCCTTAAAATAGTTCTTTTGTACATGTGCTTGTGACCCTTGCTCGCATGTGAGAATAAATGGGCTATAGAAAAGTTTTTTCACCTGATAAGCCATCTGAAGTCAGCCTTCCAACGTGTTCAAAAAACGCCTCCTGATTCCAAAGATGAGAATCATAGTGAATTCGGGTTGTGGCAGATTTAATCGCGTGCGTGAGCCGTCTACCCTAAACGTGGCACTTAACAAGGCTCGATCAGGCTACTGTGACACATCAAACTGCGGCCTGCACCGGTTTCACCCCCCCCCCCCCTTTTCTCGCACCTCTGCGCGATGGCGCGGCTTTCATCAACGCACTCCTCATCACAGCCGAGCTCGCCTCTGCACCGTATTGATCCACGAGCCACAACCGTCCCTCCCCGAGCGAGAACATAACACCGGCATGCCGAGAGAGATGGAGGTGTGGGCGTCTTTCAGATGTCATGATTAATTAGCTGGTGCAACACCGGTTCTTTCCCTAACGCTTTTCATCAGCGCTGACTGTCAGCTCCGCTTCGTGCCTGCAGGTGGGTCCCGGTGCGGGAGGCGCGGGATGAAAGCACCTGCACACAGGCATCGAGTGCGACCTGAGGTTCGGGTCAGCAAACACTGCGTTTTCTCATTTTCACCAAACCACGCGCTGCACGCCTAGCGTGGCTGGCCTGCAAATGGAGGCGCTGTCTTTGACGCCTACCTTTTGTCGTCCCGTCCGTATAAACCCACTGGAAATGTCCAACGAGCCCCATTAGAGCTGCTCATTTGAATACAGAAGAGTAAATCAGGCACACATTTACTCTGTCCTGATCCTTCCAGTTGTTTATATTTTAGTTAATTAATACGAGGCAAACACAGAATTACTGGGCTTAATGCGTTCACATAACAGCACCCCCCAGACACACATATGACCCCATTATGCCATTCTCCTGTACTGTTTCCACAGTGCCCCACACTGTTCCATCCTTCACTGTATTTCTGTGGTTAGATGATTCCCAACAGCTCTTTGGGCCTATTAAAGGGCTTGTATGCCTACTTGTAGTGCTGTTAATGACAAAAGGCATTCCAGATCATAAGCATGCACGGCCTTTCTTAACTTCCACCACTCTTTCACTTAATAAGGGCAGAAGGTATAATTTAGCAGTAATGAAAACTAAAGTGGTGCAGATATATAAACAGCTGACACATTAATCTAGGGTTACTCTTTCACTGTGTCTTCAAGGGATCTTATTACATGTTGTCTATTAAAACCCACATACACACAACTCAAAAGCCACTCAAATCCTCATAATAATGTTTTACTTATCAAGGGGATGCATTAATATGTTCATAAACTTCAAAGGGCATGATATACATACTTAAAATATGGGCGGCTCAAACGGCAATGCTTGTTATGTTGCAGGGCTTATGTAATATTACAAATTGGCATTACTTAGCATGCTACAAAACGATGAGTAACATGTTTCTTCTATTACCACAGCATGCCGCAGACTCTAATTTGCAAAAACCTGGCAGCTAGGGGCCGGCTCAAGGTAAACTCAAGAAGAATGCATACGAACTCGGACAAGTGGAAGTAATTATATTGGATTTCGTTGCAGTGAAGCAGAAAAAGCCATAGTCACTAAACTGCTGATTGTTAATAACTTTTTGCTAGAAGTGACTTGTGCAAATTCCAATGAATCTGCACGACACCATGTGAGAGGTGCAAGATCTCAAAGGGCAGTCTAAAGGGGGAGTACAGCTTGGTGGCACTTTCTGACATTTTCTGGTAAAACTTTCCAGAAGTAAGAATCCCTGAAGGTGAAGGTTTTATTTTGGGAGGCCAGCGGTAAAGCCCCGGCCCGGCAGAGCTGTTTGGTGTTTCCCGTACGCCGCATACCCGCCTCGCCTCAACGTGAGTCTGGTAATTAGTTGAAGTTTTGAATTGGATGTGTAAGGGCAGAGAAACACAATTGTCAGTGCATGGGAGGCCAACCACTGGGATCAAACAGGTCTGAGTTACACTAGTGGAAAATCAACTCAAGGCAACACTTAATAAAAAGCCAAGGAGAGAAATAAAAGAACAAGTTTCTAGTAGAGCTGCAGACTCTTAAAGGCAAAGTCTGTGGTCTTTCTGTTCCTGCTCTTCACTCTCACATAGGTAATCTGGATCGAGATTAAGAAGAGCTGTGTCAAACAAGAGGGAGTCAAAGCCCACCTAAACCTTGCTGTGCCAGCTTCCACTTTATCCTCTCCCTGTCTTCCATGGTAACTTCAAGCACATCAATGTCAGTATTACCAACTTCTTTCTAAACTTTTTTAGTTACACACCTATCAGATGAAGAACTATGGTTTCCGTTGACCATGCTGAAATATGTGAAACTCGTCTTTTCTCTTGACCATTACTTATGTCCGTGTTCTAGTGAGTCATGACCACTTTGACCCAGAGCACAATTAACTGGACCAAATCTTGAAATTATCAGAGACATGAAGCATCCCTTCACTTAATTATTGCTCTGAGCAGGTAACCAGGCCATTAAAGTGAAATATCCTAATTAAAGTGCACTTGAAAGACTGAAAGACTGATTTCAATGTGCAAGAGTCTGACTGCAAACTGGGGGGAAATGATACAATAATTACATCTCTGGGTCGTTATCTGTGGAGTGCACAATGCAATTATCCTCACCAAATTTGCTAAAGAATGATGACGTATTATGAACTTTATGAATGCATGCAGAGATTGCATTAAATGTTGGTTTTTTTAATCATCATTTATTGACAGTGTAACCAACTATACGGTATATACAGTGTAAACCGACACAGACTATGGTTACTCTTGTAAGAAGTGAAATCAAGGACTTCTGTGTCTGGTCTCTTGCTTGGCTCCATGTGATATACCTGTGCTGTACAGAACACCATAATACTGAATCATAAGGCCATAGGGCTCTGGTTTCAGCAGCATTAATTATGGTCACATGACCTTTTAGAGACCAAACTCTGTTCAATGTTGCATTCCAATATTAGAAATAAAAGCAAAACAGAAGCCTCTTGGAGTGGTACATTAAGCTGTCATTAAGAATCAAAACACCAATAATCTTTGTACATGCACCGTGAAAAATCACATTTATCAAAGAAGGCCAGTTTGTCTTATTGAAGGTCAAAGGAATGAGAGGTCCATGTGTTGAACCCGAATCCACCACACCCCACCCTATTTTAAAAAGAATCTGTTAGGTTGATGGTTGGCAACCTTAACGCACCGTATTGACACCTTAAACAACTGATGAATCTCCAGAAGGACAAAATCCATCTTGAATGATTTTTCCATCAGTTAAAAAAAAAGGAATGTGCACATTAATAATTCACACTAATTTCTAGAGCAATTGATCCCCAGTCTTTGCTCTGGAATAACTTAAAGACGTAAAGACAACTGCCCACTGTAAAGCACAGAGATTCCACTGACGCAATGAAACATGCATGCGCTCAAATCGCCGTTGTTTTAAAGTAAATTGTCCCAAGGGACTGCATGACATGATTTCACAGCTGTTTGCATTTTAGCTTTGACAATGTGTTTTTGTCAACCAAGTCATACCTGTTAACGGAAACAGGTTCTTTCTGTTCGTGTTATCGGCAGCACGGTGAAACACTCCTCTTCCTGCCTTGATGGCTTTAGAAGCAAGAAGAGGAGAGAGAGAAAGAAAAGACTACTCTTTCGTTTTTGTGCTTTTTGGTGAACCAATTAGATAGCCCTCAGTCCTCTGGCCATTTCCTCAACAATAGCCTTTGCAAACTGTTCTGAAGGTTGCTCTACAACTTTGGACTTAGCAAATAAATAGGAGGCACTAACTCCATTATATTTTATAGACTATGCTTCAAGGCGCTGTCTAAAGATAAGGCCCAGTTTTATTTGCCACTTTCATAAAGGTGACTTATAACTCATTATTGGACTGTGGTCAGAAGTGTCAATAGCAGATTAAGAGGTGAGGAGAGGGGTGGATACTGGGCCTCCTTCCGGATGATTTAGCGTGACTCCCTGGTATATAACAATGAGAGGGATGCAACTGCAAACCTGCTTGTTAACAGGGTCAATTTAGTTTTTGGCCCCTATCGACACTTTTATCAAAGTGATATATAGGACAGGTCCATTATTGCAACAATATTTCAGGTCGGGTAACGTGGCACGGACAAAAGAGTTGGTAATTATTGCCTGGGTGCGGCCAGGGACGAAGGATGGAAACTGAGGGATTGTTTTTTCCTCCACGGCCATCGTGCTGGGGGGAGTGAACAGGGACACGAGGCGTCCACGTGTGGACTCGGTGCTTCTTAGTCGTTTGGGCCTCTAAATGAACACACAAGCCTCTTCACTGGGCACATGTGCAGCTCCTACCATGGGGTTGATGAGAAAAAATTATTAATGAATAAGTCAGGAGAGATGGCAGCAAAGCTCGGGGTGACTGGTCCACAGACTGGAGAGTGCACTGTTTACCCAGAAGTCATTAAACAGACTCGGCTGGATTTTGAAGGGAGGTTAGACAGACTGATGAACAGTGGTTTGTTTCCGAGCCCTCAGTTGCATGTTTTAATGACAATGTGACTGCAGGAAGTCGTGTCTGCGCACTACAATGGTGGAATGTGCTCACACTGCTTTTCCAGGTCAAAGTCACAAAACGCTGAGACCTTACTGAGCTCTGAAAAGACTTCGCCTCAGGCACGACAGAGGGCATCGGATTCGTGCGGAACTGTTGCTCTCATTAAAAATGAAAATGAAAGACTTTGGATAGCTGCCTAGACTGTGAGGTTAAAGAAGCTCATCTCATTCTGTAAGCACTTAACTGACCAATTATTGTCACCACTTTTCACAGAGGGAACCATATTTCAATGCACTGATATGATGAGCAATTACAACTGTTCAACCTTGAAGGGTATCACAATGCTCCTGTAGGGGTATATTGCAGGCAGACTACTTTTAAAAATTCTTTTTAATTCGAAAAAATCAGCGTGGATGTTGCGTACCGGCTCCCTGAAGCTGAGCTGTCATATCTGGCAATGCTATTTGTGCCCCCCATTTTCAGAACAATCCAATAAGTGTCACGTCTGTCTGCATTCATGCCTACTTACCATCGCTCCTCACAGGTTATTAACAGTGGAGAAACTCTTAAACGCCCACCGGAACAAGGCCGGGTCATGCTCAACAAAGCTGCCTACATTTAGTTGAAGATAATTGGTCACAATTAAGTGGCTCTCGCATAATGAAATAATAAGCTGTGCATGAAGGTCAAGACGGAGAGTTTCAAGCTGCTCTGGAAATGCCATGACGTATCGACAAGTTCAATAATTACTCGTGTTTGCTGTGGAGAAGTCAAATATGAGCAACTGAAATAGAACTCTGTAGGCAAAATTTTGTGGTGCCCGTTTGTGTCAGTTTCGTACCAAGGGCAGTCCTAAAGGTAACTGCGTAATAATGTTGTGGCGAAACAAAAGGCAACACTGAATCAACTTTGCACTCAGTAGATCAGTACAGGAGGTTCAGTACAGTATGTTTTCCAATTTTACCATTACTGACTTTCCAAATCCCCTCAGTGAACCTGTAAAAAAATAATAAAATGAAGGAATCAAAGCAAATGACTGAAATCATCTCAGGTGTTAAAGAAGGCAACTTCATTGCAGTGACATTCGGCGCAAAAGTTAACACTAGCCTCGCTTTTCACAATGTCTCAGCTGGGTCCGCGTCTCTCCCACTCCCCTCCGCTCGCGCCCCAACGCCTCCGCGTGAGCCCACCCACCCTTTGTCTTTGTCGTCTGTTCCTCTCTTTTGCAGTCTGTCTCCTTCGACCGCCTCTCTACCCTTCCATCTGGCGACGGCCGCGACGGTTCCGCGGGACGCGTGCCATCGCAAACTTCGCCGTCCGCAACACGTCTCTTGCCGTCCCTCGGGTCTCGGGCTCCGGCGCCCAGCACGGAGAGTCTTTCTACCGTTCCTGGGCTGCCTCGGATCCTGGCAGAACCTCCTCCCGGGTGGCCGTGAAGACACGGAGTGAAGCGGAGCTGAGAAGCACAATCCCTCCGTCGTGCGGTTTCAGTGTGTAAGCCATGAGAGAGCTGAAATGCACCTTGTCGTAGAGGTTTCAAACGGACAAGGTGAGTCAAGGATGGTATCAGGGACGGAAATACACAATGGTGGGGTGTACTCTTCAAGAGAAAGAAAGAAAGAAAGAAAGAAAGAAAGAAAGAAAGAAAGAAAGAAAGAAAGCAACAGCAGTTTGACTTTGAGTCCTATGACATGGCCGTAATAAAGGTCACATGAAGTAAACCATGCAAACATCCTTGCAACCATGAAGATTTATTAGTCATGTTCGGCTATTGGAAACACATGGCTAATTTAGCAGCCATTACAGGTGACATTTTGATGAATGGTAAAACCTATATTCGCATAGCAGGGCAGCATAATGGTCAATTTACTGAGGTCTGCTGGAAAGTTCAAAGGAAAATAACACCACAATATTTTATTTTCATATGAAAAAAAAATGTCACATTACACAGAATATCCTGTCTTTTAAAAAATTTCTTCTTTTTATTTTTCAATATGGGTCTACTTATGTATTTTATAATAATGAGAAACTACATTCGCCCATAAAGAGAGATAAAAAAAAATAAATCTTTAAAAATCTTTTAAAAATTTAAGGTCAGCTTGTTCAAAGTCATGTGTAAATTGTGCCATTTTAAACGGTATTAGTCATATGTCAGATATGATCATACGAGAAGTCATCAGTCAGGCATAACAGAAGTATCATCATGCAGAATATAACTGTAATTATACACAGGATGTCAAATATCCTGAGACAGACCGTTAGAGTTTCACACAAGGCCTGGCCCACTCACTTCACAATAGACACCACAATAGACCTCATGAGCTCTTCACAGCGGTTATCTGGTAAGCACCCCCCTGTGCCTGTGTTTGGGTGACTAAACCCACAACACCCCCAGAAGGCTCAGCGCTGATGTCTGGCCTACCAGACCCATCCCTTCCAAGCTCATGTCTAAACCTACCACAAACATAACCTCTTTAGACATGACCCAAACTGGCCTCCCTGGTGACTAAGGCCATAACCAGCCCCACTGGAACTTCTAACAGATCTTTCAACCTCCAAAAGAACTCATTACAATGATTTGCAGTAGTGTCTTCATTGTATATATTATACAATATCATGTGCATTCGGTGTTGCTACAGTAGCCCAGGGAGATGAAATCTGGTTCCACTCCATGTTTGTAAGGTTCCGGATTGTGACAAGTAAAGTTTATTCCGCAGGAGCCCCAATATGCAGTTGGAGCATAACCGATAAAGGACACCGAAAAAAACAGCAGCAACAACAAGAAAATAAAGAAATATCAGGAATGAATTCGGCTGCAGCACATCACAAACACGACCCAGGCAGTCGCACCTATTCCGGGCCCAAACCAAACAGCACAGAACCAGTTCGTTGGGAAGAGCACAACAGACCTTGAGACAGTGTCTCCCCTGCTGCGATTTGGGAGACAAGCACCAGGGAGTGCCTTGTACCACAACACAAGATCGCTTTTGATTTAAGAAAACAAAATATAAACGGGATGTCTATGATATGAGTGTTGAATCAGAAGTGAACTAGGAGACCTGTTATTGGTGTGATATTGAATTCCATTTTTTTCTCTCCCTGAATATGCTCCCTATGGTCACCGTTTACGTGGGCATAATGGGAATTTGCCTGGAGCAGAACTTGCACCATATGCTCGTCCAAGTAAAAGCAGCAAGGATTGCCCCTGGGGCAGTGAGCTGTAGTACTCTTCATCTCAGGGTCTAGGAGCAAGTCTTCAACTCTTAACAGCCTACAGCAGGAAGCTGTTGTGCTCTGATAGGCTGGTGAAAGAATGACCTTTGGCCTTGTGGGTGCCACGCTACTTTTGCGCTCCTGACATAATACGACATAAAAATGACATGTAGGGAACTCAAGGGATCTGTCTAGCTACTATGGCACTAGATGTCATGGCAACAATGTCAGGGTAAAACCTTACAATACCGACAATCCAGTATTACAAACATAATCTGGGTTCATTTTGAACCATTGGTCTGTTGTATAACGGTTCATGTGAATTCTTTGGAGCAATGCTATTGGAGAACCGGTGTTCTGAGCTTCATCTCATGAAGTAATGACGGCGATGGCGTTAGTATAAAAGAGTCACTGTGTCTGAAGTGCTCTAAAATGTGCCAGAGTTTAAAGGGGCACATTTGCCAAATTTGTTCTGGCCGTGCACACGGGGCCAGTCCATCAGACTGGGGGTGGCGTCAGAATATTGGCTGTGAAAAACAGGGCATTGTGCCCTCAGGGTGCTCGGAGCAGGCTCTCAGCCCCCCCGGGGAGAGGCTTTCAGTGGTCAGCACCATAACACGCTGCACAATAACCCCCCTCCTGAAACAGAGCTCTCGCTCTGCACTGGTAGTTGTGTTAATGTTACAAAAAAAAAGGGTTTCGAGCAATCACATTGGTAATTGCTAGATGTTTGTCCATTTATTTAATGCTGTCTGTCCTTAGTTAATAAAATGGTTGATGGGATTTTGATGAGAGCTTGTTTGATTCTGAATGGGTAAAATGGATGTATATGCTCACAGAGCTGAATTATGAACAAGAATCTTTTGTGCAGAAGCTTGTGCTAAAAAAAAAACAAAAGGTGAATCATCAAATGAGTTTCCCCTGGAGCCGTCGTGAGCGAATCTAAATATCAGGACTGCTCTCACTCAGAGCTGGCAGCGAACGTGTCGACTTTAAGTCACAAAAGAGAAAGTGTGACATTTTGATGCCTAATGGCATTTCAAAGCAGGATCAGAGAGAACTGGAGAAACTCAAATGGCATATATGCAGTTGTATGTGCGTTAATCCCCTAACGGTCATTTGCATCACACACCCCCGTCGTTTGGCCTTGCATACAGCAGTCACTGCAGCTATACCTGCTGTGTCAGTGATGTTAGGAGTATGTGGTAGTATGATGTGCTGGCGTTATAAGGTTATAGGGCACTGGCATGACACATTACACTAAAGAAAATGCAAGCTGTCTGATTCATGGTCAAAAGAATGAAAAGACTTGTCACTCTACTGAATGTGATTCAAAGGTTTTATTCATCAGGTCAAACTGTAAAATGCAGTGTTAAACACAGACAAACACTGGTTTATTCATATGGGCTGGTTCACATTTTCTTCATTACTATATGATGCATTTCTGTCTGACACAGGAGCTGAGCAGGACTGCTCATTAGTATGGCTACAGGGACTCTCTGCTGGAAACATGCCTACATGCTACTTCTGGTGTTATTTTGAAGGGATCTGTAATATAAATCCGCTAGCAAAATGATAGGAAATATGGCCAATTAAATAAAAGATCTCCACTTTATTTATTTCCAGCATTATTAGTACAACGTCACTGCCTGTATGCATGCTAGCCAGCTCGCGTCAAATGGGGACTGCCAGTGCGTCAGATCTAGACGTATTACTATTCAATTAAGCGTTCCTAATTGAAAAGAATTTTTCAAGGTTACTGGCACTTCAGAATCTCACAATAATTCATAAAGGTTGGCCAACTCCATCTACAACCAAATCTTAAGTTAAAGTTAAAAGTAATAAAAGTAATATCTGTGAATTCATTTTGCACAAGAAGAAGTATGGTAAATCCGGACGCATCTCGCCATGGTAATCCATAACGGTTATGAAAATGAGCTTTATGGTAACCTGCTCCATACGTGATATAGCAAGCACACTTATTTTGTACTGTTTCTGGGCAGAAACCATTGGGTTGCCACATTTTGCGTTTTGCGCATATTTTGATCTTGCCGCGGTCATTGTTTGGAACTGGGGAGACAGGAGGCGGTATACAGGATCAGTGCCCACTCCTTGCCATGTATGTCACTAATGCAAATATAACAAGGACTGAATGTTTAGGTAACTACATAACAAGTGCAAAAGCGTGAGGCATGCTAACTAAACACCCTTTCATTTTGTGCTAAATGACTTTCAATTGCAAATCTGAGGACATTTTCTGCACAAATGATCCAAGTGACACAGTTCATTGGGACCTTCAAAGAAGAGCACTTGAGGTAAAATGTAAAACTATAGCATGAACTATTCATGACCATTAACAAAGCAGTGCGCAGCAAAGCTGAGCAGACAGGTCCGAGGAGCAGAACCATAATGTATGTTTGCTATGGCTAATGCTAACACTTCAGAATCCTCAGTAGCAGAATAGGAAATTTAAATCATTCTGAAATCACCCAATAGAATCGAACTGTATAGACATGTATTCTGAAATCACCCAATAGAATCGAACTGTATAGACATGTGGTGACGTAATAGACGTAACACAAACATGGAGAGGTTGGAGACTTACTGTATATCCCAGAAAGATACTAAAATGTACAGAGTTTGGCATCCTGGCAACTGGGCTTGGGAACCATTGCTTTACAATAACAGTGTACAGTTTCTCACGGTTTACAGACCTCCTCAGATGACACAAGCAGCCACCAAGTGTACATTCTGATGATGCTCCCACTTCCCCCATGTAGACAAGGTGTCAGTGTCCTCTCTTCTATCGTTTTATTCTCTATTGTTTTTCTTGCCTTTCACTGCCCTCTTCTCACACTGTTGTGTTGTGCGTTCACAGTTCTGTAGTTCTGTTCACGGCGCTACAGTCCTGATGTTGTGTTGCACCATGGACCAGAAGAAGACACACCTCCACATTTGTTTACACAGTGACAATAAATGATAACAGGATAATTGGGGAGGAAAAACCTTTCATCCAGACTTCAGCAGATGAGCTGAGCAGATGAGCTCAGATCTAAGAGTCATTCCAAATTAGACTGAAAGGGATCTAGCATTAATGCTAATGGTTTTGCAAAATATTTCGCCTCAGCTGAATCACTGGATATGCTAGAAATATACATTAGAACTCAGGGAAATACAACCCTTTCACCAAAATGTCTACACCTGGGTTTTGAAGAAAGGCTCTATTATCCAAGTCTGATGTGGCAGCAATAACACATCTTTCATAAAACATCGCAGCAGGTGTTTGGAAGGCCTCGCCTGAGTCTTTTTGTCACAACTAAGAAAAAGAGGTCAGCGTCGTCATTACTACCTGCTCTTAAGCAAATGCACTTTGAAGGTCAGTCATGATTAAACCTAAAGTGCGTCGTCTTAAAAAGAGCGACCATTAGCACCTGTGTAAGCTAAAATGATTCAGCGCTTGGCCTGGTGAAGCACAGAGAGACAGATGGGCATATCAAACCTGAACGCTGAAAAAGTCCGCCCGCCAAGAACCTGCCAGGAACCCAACGCCATGCCTAATGATTAGCTAGCGATCGTGCCCTTGCCTCTTAGATGGGATGGTGAGAGGTTACAGTAGGCGGTAATGAGAGTGGCCCACGTCAGTACAGCGAGCACTAACAAGGGACTTGTATAAATCTTGCATATGTTTTGGAGGAGAGCGGACCATCTCTCAAACGCTACAGCGGGCTCTGCACTTGTGATAAAGTGCTGGTTCCCTGCAGTATAACTGCTACGATGTGCAATGCATAATGAAGGAGCCAGGCACAGGGAAAAACCCCTTCCCACTACTGACAGAAGAAGCCAGTGGAGTTTTGTTTTTGATCTGTGGGAGAAATTGGGAAACTGAATAAAAAACATTGGCATGAAATATTAATGGCAATTCAATTAAATAATTAATTATGCGATTAGGCTGTTTATCTGGATTCAAAGCCCAATAACAGGCCTGTGAGACGTGTGCGTATGTCGGCCTGTTTGATAACTCACAATACACACTTGGGAGAAATGATCTTTTTGTTTTCACTGTGTGTGAGATTGTTTTGTCCTGTTCCAACCCACTGTAATTTTTTTATGTTTCAATTAAGTATTGAAACAAGAGTTTCTTGTGGAGATGCTGTCCACAAAAAAAATGTTGGCATGTTGATCATTTTAGTGAGAACTGTTTTCATATATATTTGTGGCATCAAGTGATAGAAACACCCACAGGAATGAATAAGAGGTGTTGCAAAAACACCAGTGACTGAGAGAGTATGGAAGGTTAAAGGTTGGTCCCTGTGGCGACGTGGGCACTTGGGGTGGCATCTCTAATTGGCATCTCTAATAAAAATACCGCACAACACCATCGTAAACCTGTGGTAGAAGTGTGAGCGAAAAATATATATACATATATACACACCCATCCCATATCACTTATGATAAGTCAGTGATCACATAATAGAAGTATGCCTAAATATAAATTTTTTTCACTATAAAACAGAAGTCTGAATAAGACTATATTTTAACTTATTTTAATGTTACCACTTTTAACATGTATAAATGGTATTCTCTTCAACACTAGTGTAATTGCTTAAAAAACAATGTTTTCAACATTCAGAGCTTCAGAAAACAAAGGACGTAATGTTAAAGCTCTTGAGCACACAAGATCCATGATAATTCTCTCAAATGGGCTTTGCTGCCTCAGGAAGTGCACGTACGTAAACACTAAGCTCTTGCTCCAATTGTAATCACCCAAATCTCATAGGACTTACACCAACGTGAAACATTTCGCTGATTTGTACTCTTGCTATAGGACTAAAGTGCTAGTGGCTCTCTTTACCTCTCTAATTAGCATCAAAAGTCCATCATAAACACTTTTGGCATGTTGGTTTAAATGCGAAAAATGACAAAAGAACTAGAAATTCTGAAACAATATGCTGAAATGTGTGATGTGCGGGCAGGGTGAAGGATGAGACATGGAATCCCTCTTTTGCAACTGACGTCACGTTTATTTTTACAGATATTGCGCAATAGCGCACGTAGAACAAATAACACAACGTGTAGACTTTAGACAACGACGAGCACAGGACACTGTGCGCACATTAAATAGACAAACCACATTAGCCCCACGTGATTACGAGACGAGTCACAGGTGAGACGGATTATCACAAGACATAACCACAACCACGTAGGTCCACAGACGCAGACGATACACGTGGACAACGTAAACACACGCCCAAAAGGGAGGGGCCGGGGTCCTCAACGTGACAAAATGTAAACATTTAGATCAAATATGACATAAAATGTCCAGCAATGGTGTATAAATTTTAAATCAGCGAACTGAGAAACTGTGAAATTAGGCATCCGGCTTTTTGTGTAATATTAAGTCTTCACAGCTTTCACAGTCGATTAATATATATTTTTAGCAATAAAATATTTTAGTAACAAAATCAATTAGAAGTAACAAAGGTAACATTGTGCACGTGTAACTTTCATGACTGGCGTCTCCCACCTGTCAGTCGTGTCTTTGTTTCCTGGTTCCACGTGTTCTTGACCCACTTCCGTGTGTTTTTAGTTGTCACGCTCCGTCCTTTAGTCCTCCACCCAACGTTATTGTTCTCATCTGTGTCTAGTTATGTCATTGTGAGTTGGTGTGTTTAAACCCTGTGTTCTGTCTTCCTGATTGTCTTTGTGAGTAGTGTTATTCTGGTTCTTCTGTGTGCTACTTGTTTCCCACCTTACTCTGTATTGTTTTACAACATCCACGCACATGTTTCCCTATGACCCTCGGCTTCGTGTTGCAGTCTTGTCTATATTCAGTGTTGGTTTGTTTGCTGTTGTGTTCGGTTTACCATTATTAGATGTTGTCATTGTCCTGCTCCCAGTTGTTATTTCAATAAACTGCCTTAGACTACACACTTGTGTCCCACATCATCAGTTCACGCGTTACAGTAACAAAGTGTTGCACACTTGTGTCCCACATCATCAGTTCACGCGTTACAGTAACAAAGTGTTGCACACTTGTGTCCCACATCATCAGTTCACGCGTTATAGTAACAAAGTGTTGCGCTTATGTTGTAACAACTAAAACAGAATGTATCGTAGGTTACATGCACACACATTCTGACTGGTGTTTCTGAGTGCACCAGTCACAGAGCCAGATATGTATTTTTAAGAATATTTGTAATATAATATTATATGATAAACAGTATATGATATGATAATACCTGTACTGTGGGTTTACAAACTATTGCACTGAATGAATTTAAATATGTGTGTGTGTGTGTGTGTGTGTGTGTGTGTGTGTGTGTGTGTGTGTGTGTGTGTGTGTGTGTGTGTGTGTGTGTATGCACACACCAACATGCACACGCACACAAATACACATATACATGCACACACATGCACATGCTCACACACACACATGCTCTCACACACACACATGCACACACACACACACACACACGCGCGCACACCCCTCGGAGGTCTGCTTTCAACGCTTAAGCTCCAAGGATTAAATTAGGAGCAAACTGTGCCTGAGAGTTAGTGAGGAGGGAAAGGACCCCAGCAAGTCCTGTACCACAGCCATGAGCACCGCCTTGTGCTCCGGTGTCATTAGCGCCAACCTTTGTAGGAACGGCCCATTACATCTCTGATCATGCACTCCAATTATAAAGCAATTCACTTTATACATTTCTTCTGGGATGTGGGTATAGGGTACAGTTGGAGTCTGGGAGGTTGAGGTTAAGTTTGCTGGCACTGGGAATAGCCCACGTGTCTTGGGACTGAGACATGGCACAAATGCAGGAGGGTTTATTGAACAGATCAAAGTCAGAGACTCCAAAGTAGAAGGACAGTGATCTTGATAATACAGACAGAGGCAGAAACATTACTGTAAACGGAGCAGGGGTTGTAACCAGGCCGACGGGACAATGTGAGCTAAGGCGAGACGTATCTGGCAAACAGAGCAGGAAGGGGAAAACGTGGCAATGTGGCAAAACTGGAGAGATGTAGGATCACAAACCAGAGACAAAACAATGGAGAAGCAGAAAAGCCCAGAGGCACTGGGTGCACTGGGTGCACTGGGATTTACTGGGAATTACTGGCAAGAATCAGCAGAAAGTTGGAGCAGCCGAAGTCCTTTCAAACAAGTGTAGTGTAGTGGGTAGAGAACTTAAATTGGATAATTAGAAGACTGGTGGTCTGGAATGAGGAAAGCAGTTCAGAGGTGGAGTGGTCCAAAGAGGCCTTAGATAAAACATCACTTTACCCATCCCTGCCTCTGTCTGTACAACATGTACATACTGTATCTGCACCGCATGAGCAGAGAAAACATTATGACTAAATATCTGGCAGTAGTTTATGAAACTCCATACACAGGGACCTTCAGCTCTGGTATTTGGTTAGGACACTTCAAGCCTATTGCAATATTTAAAGAGTCTGCAATGCAGCAATCAGCTCTTATCATCCTATTAATTCAAAGCATTTTCAGTGGAAGCTTGCAAACAAAAGAGAACGCAGATGCCATGAGCAACTCACACCACAAATGGCTTTTGTGAAATGCAGCCACTTGTAAGAAATCTGATTAGACCTGGTGTGCAGTGTAGGCAGAGGATTAATTGAAATACTTGGTGAATTTGCTGTGTAGATGTACCACGTTAATGTGAAAAACAACACTGTATTTTCAGGAGGCCGGAGAGGATTGCTGTGACACGGGCATTTTGCAACCCAGAGTAGTTTTTCAATGAAGGCTATATCTCCTTGAGAAGTCAGTTTCATTGAGGAAGAATACACCGATTCAGAAACCTGAAGGGAAGTAAATATGGTCCAGTTTATATATCAACCTGAACACCTTTCCTTAACACCTGACTTCCTACAAACCCACTTTCCCTCACCACTTCTAGAACTGTCCGTCAACGAAGACGGAGTGAAAAACAGTAATAGCATATGCACACCAGCCTTTCCCTTTCGTCGACTGGTTCGGGTGTCACCGGCACCATGACAGGCAACAAAATGAGACATTGCTACGTGAAGAGACCTGTCATGAAGCTAGTGGTGGTGCGGTTTGTGCCGCGCTACCTGTGCTAACAAGCCTGCCGGGCGTTAGCAGCTCTCCTTCACGTTCGCCTGTTCCTCATCGTGTCCACACAACATACAGCTACAGCACAAGCGTACAAACCACAGTGAATCCTGCGCCGGCTGAGTATAAAACCGCTGTCTTCTTTTCAGACAGTGAATCGCATGCTCCTTATGATCCAGCAGCTCTGAACGTCCCTTTGTGTGCATTCTAGCAGCGCTGACATGCTCACTGTCTAAATATGGCATGTTTTGGGCCCTTGGAGCAGAGTGGTTTTACCTTTGGTGTTTTATCATGCTAATTTGAAATCTGTGTCCTGTTCCATCTTACATCCAGAACCAAAGCAGCATTCCTAGTGTTCTTTCTTTCTTTTTTCTATCCTCTGTTCTCCTGTTCTCCTAGATTTGCTTATCAAATATCTCCTTGGGGAGGGGGGGGGGGGGGGGGGAGAAAAAAAAGTTACATTCCAATCACTGTCAAATCACTTGACATATCAATAACGAAGCCAGAAGCAAGATCACTTCCTATTGAAATTCTAACAAAAGTCGCTCACCATAATTAAGTTATACCCACGTCTTTGTTGCTGCCATTGATACAGAGACAGAGAGAGATCCGTAGGGTGAAGAGTATGGACTCTTCTTGACGTTAGCCTCAGGGGACAAAGACATCAAAGATTAGAATTAGGTCCCTCTAAATCAGTTTCCTTATCTTTATGCATTAAGCACAACCCTTAATTTAATTCCCCACGAGTCATCTGCAAACACGGTCCTCCCTGTATTATTTAGAAGTGACTCAGTTTTATCTCTGCTCATCCAACCAAGACTGATATCAGTGACAGTGAGTCAGAATTCATGTGGTATGTGCCATGATGTGTATTTGAAGTGTATACGCGATGTGTATTCATTTTGAAGAGCACATAAATGAATGTGCTTAATCTTACAGATTCATCATGTTACAGACAATGATCTGATTAGGTGGAGGAATCTTTAATTCAGTTCTGCAAAAACACCAATATTTTGCTGCAAAACATTTTGTTAGACGTTTTGTAAATTGAATCACTGTAGGCCCTAGACAATCAGAACTATCACATAACATATTATTTTAAGACCCTCTGATTTAACCTTATGCTCCATATTGCATTTTGAAAGTTCAAAACTTTGTATTTTGTTATGACTCATTGTTAATTCTGAGTTTCACAGTGTGTCTATAACATTTTATTATTCTGGTGACAAAGATATGTGCCATAAGGCATTTTCACTTCATTTATTATTAGTCTTTACGACAAGACATTATCGGGTTCCCTAACAACAGCATTTACTGCCATGATAAATGCTAAACAACTACTTTGTTCAAAAATATATTTTTTTACTTCTGTCTAGCTTTTTCAATAACCAAAGGAAAGAGATTTATATTCTTTTTTACTTTCTACTGCTTGCTGCTTGTGAGAGGGACTGTTAAGTTTCAAGGAGCAAGTAGGAAAAAGCATTAGGAACTCACTGGTGAGTATGATTTTTAATGTAAGAGGCATCAGTATTTTTCCAGTGTGTTTGAAAGGCCTTTAAAAAAGGAGACACACCACCACAGAGCCAATACTGTAAACACACGAGAAGTCAAAGGGTGTGAGTGGGTGGAGAGGACAAACAGAAGGAGGGAAATGGGGTGAGAGAGGTCGCCAGGGCGCCGAGGGCTGACTCAGAAAGAAGAGCGCACCGAGCACTTCTGTGGGCCTTCTCAGCGTTGGCTCCGCCCCTGGCCGGCTCCGCCCCCTGGCCATCTCGCAGGTCTGCACCAATCATCCGCCTCCGTTTAGACACGATGTAAATCCTCTCAGTGGCCAGTGTGCTCCTGGGGTCGATCCCCCACGCCACGGCGTCCCTGTTCATTCAGAGCAGCCCTGTATTCAGCGGTGGAATGACATGCAGACTGGGCGCGATGCCTTGAACCCGTGAATCAGACCGACAGCTCTGTGAATCACTGAGTGTTATGGAACATTCCTAGCAGGCAATGCAGTATATGGTGCGCGGACTGTGTAGGCAAACAGATCTCGGCAGCTCGGGCGCAACAGCTAGGCATATGCAAGCGAATTCAGTCATTATTCAGCACCATATGCTGTTGGACGTGTGGGCTCCAGAAGGTTAGCGAGCACCGAAGCTCATACAGTGAAACAGTATATTAATTTATGGTCCCATTCTGACGGAAATGAAATATGGCGGAGTCTGGCTAGAACGATACTCAACCTAAACAGAGGGGTCTTGTGCGGAGGTCAAGCGTGGGAGGGCCCTTGGCATAAATATGATGCATGGTCTGAGATTAAAATGCAAGGGAGCAAGACAGCACAGATTAGTGTCCGAACACTGCAGCTCTGTGAGGAGGGGCGGGGCGGAGAAGGTACCCTGGTTCGGGGGGGGGGGCAAGAGGCCAGGCGCAAGAAATCTGAATCCCAGGTTTATTGGATTTTCTGACCCGTTCCGTTAAGGGCGTGCAGGATGGATTGGACACAAAGGAGCAAGCGGACGGAGGTGAGGCGTGTGAATATCAATGATTCGCCATAGACGTATGGATTTCTCCTCAGTCTCCCAGAGCGCCCAACTTTCAAAGAGTCAACAGAAGAGCATTGAGTGGGGGGAAGAAAAAGTGCTGGTTGATCCTCCTCATGTGGGAACAGCACTTGAGCAACGAATTATTTCCTCAAGGTTTCAATCTGTTTTACATCCACTGGTCTGAGAAATTGCAGCGCCAAAGAATGCCATTATTATCATGCGCTTATACTTAAAATTCGGTATGAAGAAGTCCATGTAAGTACTTATTCAAAAAAACTATGAATATTATATGAATGATAATGCATAATAAAAAAAAACGTCATTGGCTAGAACGAGTAATGAACATGAGAAAAGTTATGAATATTTTTTCGGATCCCACCATGTACTTGTGGAAATCTTTTTTGCATAAGTGGGTAAGCAATGCGATGCTGAGTTCAGAGAAATATTTTCTCCTGTACTTAGTCAAAACTCATCAAGGTCTGACTCACATTTGAGCAATGAATGAGATGATATAATGTTACTTGAATTCAAAAGCTCAAAGAAAGTGCACTTGCTCTTCGGGAGGAAAAGGTGAGGATTAACCCAAAGACGCAACAGCTTTCAAGGAGATATAAAGAAGAAAAGGTTCCTATAGTGGATTTTCCAGGATGATCAATGCAACCCACAAGAGGAACAAGGCACTTCCACATTCTTTCCCACATTTCTGCACCACGCCTGCTCCCCTCCCAATGGGAAGACTGTCTCCAATGTGAGATAATCTGTAAATCAATGAGGCAAGTTGTAAAACTCTTGCTAAGCCATGTCGACCCAGCTGGGGGTAAATTCACTTGCCAAGAGCATGAAAGTCCTAATTAAAGGGGCGCCGGTTCTGTGGGGCAAAAGGGAATGAGGTGAGAAAGGATCGGACAGGGCATGAAGACCAAACATGGGCATTATGGGAAATTAAGGCTAACGCCCAAACCATAAGTGCTAGCCCTAATTAGTTGAATTTGCTCAAATGGTTTATATGAATTATTGTCTTGTCTCATTCTAGTTACCCTCATTTAGTTTAATTAATTACTTCTACTACTAAGAACAACATGTTCCAACAGGATTCATTATGCTAACTACACTGAGTCATTGCTATCATTTCCCATAAACCATTTGACTGAGTACCACTGCCTGTGAGATCTTTAGTTATTTACTACTGCACAGTTTTACAACCCTAATTTTCGTGGTCTTTCCTAACTTGGAGCCAACAGCATCTTGGATCAGTCAAACCTAATAAGCCCCTGACTGCAATAAAAATATTTTTGCAGTAATGAATCAAAATGAACAGCAAACATATTAGTCTTGCAGAGTGAATCAGGTCCTTACAAAGGTGGCAGGTTGTGGGTGTATTAAACTGCGGAGAAAAACCGCGATGAAGATGCACCAGTCTGACCTTCTCGGCTGGGGCTCTCTTTGCACATGCATGCCTTGAATAAACTCTGTGCACTGCAAAAAATTGATTTGAACAGGGTCAGTTTCACACCACAGCCACTGTGGACACTGTAAACATGTATGTGACTTAGCAAAATAGGTCAGTGTCATTTCCATAAGTTCACAACTGCAAAAGATAAGGCGTGCAGGTCAGCGGGAGCAGAGAATGCCAAGGTAAACATATCGAGCTGTAATTAAAAAGCACAAGGCCAGTAGGCTTTGGTGAGGTTCGGTGGGGCTCAGATGTTGTGGTGAAGAGGAGACCTTGGATCAGCTTGATATGCATGCCACTGCTCCAGATTAATCCATGGACTTTCTCAGCGTGTCCCCAAAGTACTCACTGCCTTTAGGAAGACAAACAAAGGATATCCTTGAATCTCTTCTGGATCACGTCAGTCCAGTAATTATCCTTTAGCTTAGGACAGGGAGGAGATGGTGTGAACCCTCTGGATTGCTGTATGCTGTTGGATGTTGTGCATTCTTTCTGCCTTCCTTTCTATCGTTCACTCTCTCTCTCTTTTGCATAACCTTTCTGTTCTTTCACATAGCCTCTTTTCTGTCTTTTCTCCTGAACTCCCTCTTTTCTTCTGACCCTCCAGCTACCCATAATACACTGGCCATGATTCAACTTCAAAACAACACACACAGACACACACACACACACAAACAATGAAGAGATAGAGTCATTGGCATCAAATGAAAAATGACACATGCCGATTGAACATATTTTTGCACCCACACTAAGTTATGATATATTTGACTGATTTTGCAGCTGGTTGGCTCCAGGCTATCATTTCAAAAACATCATATATCTATAACATATAACTAAAGCATGAATGTGAGAAACATTCACTGGCAGTATTAGAAAATAAGCTGCTTACCATTTTGCCTTTAGAAGACCTTGTGGCCCATCTTCCACCAATCAGGATGTCTAAGACAACATCTCCTTTCCTTGGAATAGCCTCCCTGCCCAGGCCAATATGTAAGAAAGCAAATCAGTATGTCAATATACGCGTGTCCCCTGTCTTGGCTGTGTAAGCATATGCCTCCATTCCTGTCACCTCAGTGGATCTCCTTAATCTGCACCATGGTGGAGGCTCCTATCAGCCATAAGCATAGCACACTGAGGGCTCCAGTGAGCTGTCAGACGTTAAAAGCTCTCCATGGAGTCAAATCTAATAAGAGCACATGGGGGAACTGTCTTTCCAGCTAAACTTGACTATGCTTGATCCCGAGCCCAAAGAGAGTGCTCAGAATGGGTCAGGGGAAGACTGGAGTAAGGAAGATCTTCTGTCCACAAGCCTCTGAGATTCTACTGCAGAAGGTGTCACATCTGAGCAGGTGATTACGGTGCCCTGCGGACGCCAAAGTCTGCTGCACCTGTGAGAGAATGTTCCTACTGACTCAAGACAAGTGGCAGCAGAAGCTTCTTGGCCATTTCTTTGTCCCTTAGATGTGAACAGAGCCAGAACTCAAAGAAATCCCATCCACATTGGCAGACGATGAAGATTAATTGAGTTTTATATAAGGTGAATGTATTTTAAGTGCTAATAAAGGTATGAAAATGCCTTTTGGGTGGTGTGTCTAATTATTTTTCTTTTTTCTCTTTTCCTGGTGCAAAATAAAAGAGACATAATTGTTAAACTTAACCGTTTGAAATCAATGTACTGGTTTGTACATGAAGCAAACAAGTTCTAAGAGTTGTTCAAAGACAACCCCCCCCCCCCCACACACACACACACACACACATGCACACAAACACACACACACACACACACAAACACACACACACACACTCTCACACACACACGCACGCACACACACACACACACACACACACACACACACACACACACACACACACGTACTCAGCAATCAAATGAGTCACAGGAGGAGGCTCACCCTAAACTACAGAACATTATTTTAAAATCACAAACCAAAATAACCAGTTGCATGATTTAATTCAAACTGAATTAGAAGCCAGTTGGTGTTGGGTTTTACTGCACTTGTATGTTAATGAAAAGAGCTTATCAGTACCCATCTCTCCTGGAGTCAGTGGAGGTGTAGGCATTATTTATGAAGTAAAATGTATAATTAATTTTAAACAAATCTTTTAAACAAATGTATTCAGCCCCATCATTATGCAACCTCTCGCACACCAAGAACCCAGCAGTGGATCTAGATCCTCATTTTTCACTCCTATACCTACATACAGTAGCTTGCATAATGCTGAGTCACAGTAATTACTGAATAATATGCCTTAAAATTAACAACTAAATAATAAGCTTGGAGATTTGAAATGTCTGACTGTTTTCTGCTCTTTATATCTTCATAATGGGAAGAAAGAAATGAAGAAATAAAAGAAAGAAATGAAGAAAGAAAGAAACTTTAACTCAACTTTTGTCACTTGCTTGATGGGCTATTCTTTGTGCTGTAGTCTTGATTCTCTGTGAAATGAGTCTGAAGCGCTCTCTTCTTTGTACTTTATTCCCAGCCCGTGTTCCCAAAGGTTAAAAGGGATTTACGTTTTTTTTCCCCACTTTCTGTGTCACCTTGTGAAGCAGGAATATAATAATCCTTAGGTTGCCAACCCTCGCAGCCCGGTGCAGAGAGGCTCGAGTCACAACATTCCCTGACAATCCAGACGGGCCCGCACGCGAGCTGGCGCGCGCCTGACTTCAAATCCCGAGGTTTGCACTTCAAAGACATTGTCACATAATAAGGTATCTCTTCAAGCACATGATCCCACGTATCGTTTTTGATGCCACCGGGCTATTCAAATAATTTCTACTTTAGCGACACATTTGGGTCAGTGGAATCCAAGTCAATTACATATTTACGGAGATATGAATTGCTAATTGAGAAGTGTGGGTCATCTGGGCTCGCCTCTCCTCCGGTCTGAATGGCATTTCGGTGGCTTCAGTCCCTTTGGTTCGGATTTGCCTCGGAGCGGATTTGAAGTGTCACAAATACATTAATGCACCAAGCATTCCCAGCACCCGCAATGAACATTTAAATGAGATATGATGGAAAAGGCAGAGCCGTTCTTCCCGGTCTCCAAACAAGCCGCATGGCTTTTGGGTGCTTTGACTTTGCCGTTGACTCATATTCAATTATAATGTCCCTCTTTGAATTTTTATTTTATTATATTTCAAGGTTTTTAATGCCTTTTTCACATATTTTCCTCAATAGCCATTATTAATCAAACAGGACGAAGAGAGTCAGACAGCGGAAGAAAGACACTGAGTCTTTTGATTAACAGTAATTAATGAGCTCAAACTGGTGCGGGTGGATAAGCGAGCATCGCGTTAAACCGCTCGATGCAAATGCGGATTGTTTACGGGCGCAAGGCCGCCTGGCCCGCCTGGCCCGCCCCTGCTGAGGGCTCGGTGCCACTGCACTACTGGGCCTGTTCCCCGACTGTGACATTTCCAAGGACAGAACCCCACTGCCTTCCCTTTTCAAACTGTTGTTTTCGCTTAATTTCCAGTGAATGGGGCCTGTACAATTCCGCTGTGAGGAGAGCAGCATGCAAAAATAGAAATAGATTGATTTCAGGCTTCCGGCGTCAGGCTTGAAGTTCGGGCACAGTGGCTTCTAGCTTGTAGTGCCTTTGATTCACAAAGCACAAGGCATTAATCTATGATTTTATGCGCTGTTCTGTGTGGTTTTATCACCTCATTTTGTGAGTGTGTAGACAAGCGCATAAGTTAAAATATGACACACACATACAGAGCGTGTGTGTATGTGCGCACCTGTGTGTTTATGTATTTTTATTTATGTTTTTACTGCAAGTCAGTCACTGCACAATGCATTATCACCCACTAAAAATCACACCAGCAATACATGCAGTTGATCCTGTCAGAGCGGACCAATAATCTCACTTTAAGTGCCCCGTGGTGTACAGACAATATTTATTCAAAGCAACAAAACGAGGCCTCTGAGCAAGTGTGCATATTGTGTGAGCTAAACAGTCATAACTAGTTGTGCTCCATCACCACTGAGAATAAGCTAGCAGATGGGATCTGCGAAACATGTAGCAGTGAAGTTTTTGTTTTTTTCTTTTTAATTCATTTCTTTCCAGTCCAGACAGCACACGTTGTGAGCACATCTCTCCTCAAATTAACCAGGAGGGATCGCCCAGATTTTCAGAACGTTGCCAGTCACTCCCAAAGAGTCGCTGCCATACCCGGTTAGTTCAAATGCGAACAAACATAAGGGTTGCAGCAATGGCTCCGGCCCATAAAAGTAGCCTGTCGGAAATCATTACGGAGATGACAGCGGCCACCCTGTTGGGATGTAATTATCAGAGGGCCAAACCAAAGTGGGACTGAGTGGATTTGTTCCGAACGAGCTGTGGACTAGAGAGGCCCGGGCCAGTGTTAATGCAGTGAGGCCCATGTCCTTATTTACTGCAGAAAATGAGCGTAGAGAAGCGTTGACACGTTCTGTGCAAAGGCGCCATACTCGCTTTTAAAGGCAATTACTGGGATTATTTCCACAAAACAAATGCCAGCCTTCTTCCACTACCTCGTGCATAATGCATCTAATTGAATAGATTGCCTCTGAAATGAGAAATTCAGTATGCTTCTTTTCCATTAAATGTGGAGATATCATTTCAGAGTGACAATTTGCAGGCTTCAGAATCACATCCACTGACTGACACTCAAGCTTGTCTTCTGTGAGTTTCTCAGTCTTCTTAATTGCAACAGACTGAAGCATGTAAATAGATTGTGTCTTAGTTATACTGTACGCTTCCTTTCACATCCCTGGTGGGAACAAACCAGGAACTGGTCCACCCCAGGCTGGTTCTTCTCGTCAAGCTACTGATAACCCACAAGTGATGGCTTCATCGTTAGCATTGCTATAATTTCATTATATTACAAGTGCCTTTTGATATTGAGTCTAAAAACAAATGGTTTGTGTGTGTGTGTGTGTGTGTGTGTGTGTGTGTGTGTGTGTGTGTGTGTGTGTGTGTGTGTGTGTGTGTGTTGGTGCATGCATGTGTGCACATAGGACTGAATTTGCATAAAAAATCATATACATTACTCTTGCTTGCATACTGACAAGCTTGATTTACTTGCTTTCATTTGTTTGACTCCTCATGTCTAGAAGTGTGAGTGGATAGTTACTGGTCCATTCAAACGGTAGAGCACCTTGGACTGCACTGTTTCTGAAATGGCTATTTCAATAGAAGGAGTAACATTAAACCATCAATCACCTGACATTAATATACATTTATCTTACCCACCCATTTCACGCAATTCTAGGCAACAGAGAGGAATTCTGCACTGTACATTAAAGTATACAAGTCTCAGCTCTCAAGGCCATTTTAGGAGAGATATTTTGTAATCGTGAATAATTGATGGACATTCAACTTGACTTGTAGCTTTTAATTCAAGTTGAACACGAACTTGTTTCAATTATGTATCCAGCCAAAAAGGACAAGCACATGCTTCCTTTATGGTTATGTATACACCCAGTTTTCCATAAAGAAAAAAAAACACTCATTCATTCCAACAAACACATTTGTTGTTTCCTGGCCACTATCATGACACTCAAGCACTGAATGAAGCCACCTAGAGCTTAAGATAACTTCAGGCATTGAAACAAGGATCCAATCAATGCTTCCTAAAGCTTTAATCACACCCCTCTTTAATGATACTCTCTTCTGCAGGTTCTAATGTCTCCTTTACCAAATTACTTTTTTGCCCTCTCTGTACTTTCCCCCTATGGTTCTCCCTATCATATTGATTGATATTGGCACTTTTACTCCAGTTAGATGGAGGTCTGTTTCTTAAGCTGCTCTTGGAAAACGTCTTCGGTCGTTACCTATTTACGGTCCAGACAGTTGGGTTAAACCAGATGACTAACTGAAGCTCCCATTACAACAACCTGCTTTCCAGGGACATCGGTTTCTGTCAGTCTAGTGGAGTTCTAGGATAGTAACTGTCCCTAATACCGACCACCTTGATTGTGGGTGGATGGTACGAAGAAGAGGCAGATTCTGAGCACAGGCACACCCAGCTGGGAATGTCACTTTGAAAAATGAATTTTGGATCAAATCATTAGCAAGGTGGCAGGAGGCATGAAGAAAGCCCACACAAAAGCTCTTCTACCTAATTTTTTTACATCTACAACATACACGCTCACACACACACGCACACACACACACACACACACACACACACACACACACACACACACACACACACACACACAGCACAGCATTGTTGCCTGACTCTGTCTACACCCCACTACACCCCACCCCCATACTCTTGGAGTTCTTACCGGCAGGATCCAGACCATCAATCTATAACGAGCCAGCGCTCAGAACTCGAGGCCAGCCTGCTTTCTAGTTCTCCCACTCATCCATCTTCGGCCTCCCTCCTTCCTTGAACGTAGTCTCTCCCTTTGAGGGCGTGGCACAGTGAAACGAATAGATATTGTGACTATCACATGAAAGTGCACTCACTCCTAAAGGCAAGAAAATTGCTACTCACTGTCCAAAGGGGCAGATCCATTAGCAAATCACTAGTCCCCACGTATGACTGGACAACACCAAGTTATGAAAGCCGCCTGTGATGTGCTGCATAACATCATGAAGAACATGACATGATCCAAGGATAGGTGTTTGCTTAGGAGCAGACTGACATAGGCGAGGGTGTTTGCACTGCAGTCAGAACCAGCAGGCCCGGAGTCGGCGCGTGTGTAAGGAGGATCATGTGGACTGCGCGTGATCAGATTCGGTCATTCGAGATGATAATCTTGCCCTTTTCTGCTGATCCGAGTCCATAATGATAAAGATGGGTGGATTAAAGTTTGAGAGAGTGGGAGTGACCCTACATCAGTGAGACCTGATTAAGTAAAAATACTAGTCTAAATATTTTGTGGTTGTAGTATTTGTTTTGCACGCTGACTGATACATTGACAGAAAAGTGTGCATGCGTGTTAATTCAGAACAACATTTTAAAAGCCTGTAAGGCGTATGTGCATCTTGGGAGAGTACAAAAGGTTACATGAGCAAGAGACTATAAACTACAGTAGCTTGTATGAACACAGTGTTATCTTTTGTAAGCTGCTATTGTTGATGGAATCACAAATAGCTATAATTCATTTTTCTCCTGAAGAGAAACGTGTCAAAACATTGACCAGCCGATATGACAAACTGTGTGGCGTGACAGTGGAGCCAGAGCGCCATCATGTGGCGGTTGGCGTTACCGTTTTCACTGACACGGGAGCATGCGGTAGACATGAAGGCACTCTTATTAAAGCTCGTGTCTAATGGGTACTGTACCTGCTATGATCTAAATGACAGTCACACACTAATGATCCTATGATGACACTGCGCTATCCATTAAATTGGACTTCACATTCAGACTTATGATGTCCACCTAATGAAGAAACTTCACCGTCTGTCAATTTAAAGCCCCATCGTGCATAAGTGATGAGTCACAGCGAAATTGGGGGGAAAAAAACGTTTCTTACTTGTAGTCAGTTAAATTGGGCAGACAGAACCAGAAATTTCTACCTCAGTACTCTGGGGGGGGGGGGGGGGGGGCATCTCATCGGTTGTGAGTAGCGCTTTGTAGTATTTGACCTTAATCTATTTTGTACGTTTACTCATAGTTATTTATTCAAATTGCATAATCTAAAAAAACATCGACGTCTAGGCTTCATTGCCACATAAGCAGGTCGGAATTATGAATATTTACGATAAATGTTTACGACACATAAACACACACACAAACACACTACATCTTCAGTGAAACTCTTAAGACATGCGTCTATAATCAGCATTTATTCCATTATCATTAACCTATCACACATTTCTTTTATATACATTTTTAGGACAGTAGCATGGTGACTGTATTATTGGTACACTTTGTTGTTATTTCGCTTGCTTCTACGAATACTCAGTGCTGTTATTTAAAAATAACGCCTACAATGGCTATCCTAACCCATGTGCTTAAAAAAGTAAATATGCTAAACTTTGAACTGAAATGCAAATCGAAGGAATAGAGCAAATTCGTTTGTCAGTCTTCAAACTGTCTTCATGCTGTAGTCTTCCTGCAGATGATAGCTCCATCTCTCTTCTGACACCTTATCCTGCATGCCTTCTCAAAAACAGATTTGAGATGTCATTAAGAAATATCATTTCGGCACTGCAATTACCCCAAAAGCATCAAAGGTAGAAGGTTGCACTAGCATCAATTATGAAGAGTGTTAACAGAGTGGTGATGGCACGTCAACGCCAGTCTAGACCCACTTCACGCCAACTATTGTGGTAACCAATGAAAGTCACAAATCTCACATTTTACTATAACATTTTACTATAAACGAGTGAGGCGCGGTTGCAGTGTTACTTTGACTTTCTTCTCTCCTCATTGACGAGTGTGGCTAATTTTATAAGCGTTCGCATCAGGTTTGCCGAAGTACCACTGTGCTTGGTCTAATTAGCAATGAAGGCGAAGCCTCTTACAGGGCCAAATGTGCAGCGTTAACGGCAGTTAACGGTTAAAGTGGTGTCATCGCACTCATAGCGTATATGGACACGACTGTGGGGATCACTGCGCACTTCGGGTGTCATCGCACTCAAACCCAGTGTGGACACGGCAGCGCAAATCACAGCGCACTTCAGCTGATATGGGAGGACGCGCGCACCAATTAGCAGTGGTGAGGTCTCTGTGGAGGCTGTTAATAGTTCCATGTTCCTCCAGATTTCAGACAACCTCAGATGAACTGACATTCTTAACAAAGGCTCATCATCAGCTTTTCTTTCGACGACGGCTGCCTGAGTATTAAGGTGCCTATTCGTTTTCATCATATACGGTGGAGCATATCAGTTTGATATATAGCAGCCCTGCTTTGCCAGGCACTGATGACATCTATTTCCTTGGGCATCACGGTAAGGCCAAAGCAATCATTAAGGAACGCAAACCACCTGAGTCACAGACCGCTTTACACTTTAGTATCTGACAAAAGATGTCATAGTATAAATGCACACACCGCCAGCCTGAAGGACAGTGTTTACTGTCGGCCAGTCCTCACCCGGTAGTGCCTTTGGCATACTTTGACAGGACTACATTTATGTCTGTGGTATATAGATTTATTCTGTTACTGCTTACTGCTACTAATTTTGTGATTCATCAGGTTTTGTCCTGTCATCTAATCAGCTGTTCAACCTGTAAAAACATGTGTAGAGTGTAAAAATGTTTTACATGTTTATATATACATTTTGCCAACACTTATAATTCGGCAGTTACCAAAACATGAAGGTGACCTGCTCAGCCCACACTGAAACAAGCAGAACCAGTGGCCCGGGTGTACGGGAACACTGACCCAACTGCAACAGTTTGGTGAGATGAGGGCCTGTCACATTGTACCATGTAAGTCTAGGCCTAAGTCCACCCCAGCATTGGGAGAAACTGTCATATGGAGACAAGGGTCTTTGCTGTGAGATATTGTTTCATACTGCAGCGTTTTTCTCTGCTGATTCTGCCGAAGTGGACAGCGTACTAAAGGCTGGCGCAGAGATGTGACGCGGAGGAGTTGTGTCTCCAATGTCCCTGTTTGGTGCATAGGGGTGCTGATCTATCAACTCTTGGCCTGAGGATGTACTTGTGAAAAACAAGGCACCAGCCACAGGGGTGCACGTACAACTGCTGTTTGCTACCAGAGGCTGGCGTGCGCAACCCTGCAGAAGTGCTTCCGTGAACAGGGAAGTGACGTTCACAGGTCGTTATCTCACATCTTTGCAGATTTTAGTTTTAATCTCATTGTTTTTTTCTCCATGATTCCTCAGAACAGCAAGGACCATATCAAAGCTCTCAGCACAATGTTTACGAAATGTGTATAGCTCAGGTCCATATCAGAATGTAAAAACCTATAATGTTGTTTTTTTAAGAGTAAACATTTATTCCCCTGCTAATTTGACTGACTGAGACTTTCATCACTCCAGCTAACTATCAGGAACCTTCTGCCAGTTCGTTGAACTGTCCCTGCTTATCTTATGGCTCAGAAGCAACAGCACAGGTGTGTGGGCAAGATAGCTTGTGAAGCAGCATGTGGAGGGGGGGCACCCAGGCACGAGACGGTCCCGGCACTGGTCCATTTGGCACTTTTCGGCTGTCAGATAACTCACCAATCAAAAGGGCTTTGAAGGTAGCAATGAGACCATGAGTCATTCTCCAAGCTTTTCTCCCCTAGGACAAAAGGCCAGATCAGATCCTTGTGTGTTTAATATCACTTAGAGGAAATCACTAAGTCTTCAACTAATCCTGTTAGAAAGGAACATATTCAAACTCCGGTTATTGATAACAAACTTTGTTAAACTACAATGCACTTTTTGGTTTAGGTGAGTTTGTATTATGGGTAGCTTCTATTATATCACTTCACTAACTAAAGTGTAAAGAAATGAGTTACCAACAGTGTAGGCCAAAGGGCATATGTGAATTGAGCCCCATATCGTAGATCCCACTCATTCATCTGGATAAATTGAATCTCGTGTTGCATCAGTTCTAAACCCGAAGGGGGTGTAGGGAGTACACTTTGATGCCATCTTTTCTTTAAATGGCAATGAATTGCATCATACAAATAAAAGAAAAATCATTTGCTTCTTGTTACAACAAAATATTTGCATAAAAATTATTCACCAACAAAAGATAAGACTTGTGAGTTGTATCAGGTTTACTGCTGAAGAACTTAAAAATATAATTTATAAAGGGAAGGACTGATTCCTAAAACAGTACCCAAAGATGTGGATAAAATACTCTGTTGGAACAAATAGACCCTAAGTACCCAGGGCTGGCAGTCAGTTCTGCTAATGCAATGAAACATATCCTTAATTAGAACTGATGCCAAGTGTACACAGTCAATGCTATGAAAAAATAAATAAATAATGCAATTAAAGTCAAATTAAAGGGCAATCGTGGCCAGAAATGACTTACACTGTGTGCCTCATACTTATTCAACATCCATTTATAGCAGCTTAACACATAAAGTTATAAGGTCAAAAGTGCTCTTCAATGACAGCCAAGAGCAGTTTACGAATTGTTTTCAAGTCTAAGACTAGCAAAAGAGAATGAATATATATATATATAGACACATACACACTCACACACACACACAAACATACACACACACACACACACACACAATATATACACGTACACAATATATACACAAAAAGTCAAAAACTTGCCAAAATATCACAAACATTAAAATAAACACCATCATTACAGTTTATTCATCAATTTAGGCAAATCACCGCTAGGACTACACTGGTAGTCCCACAACACATACAAAATAAATGATTTAAATACATTATAAACCAGAACAGTACATTAACTATTTGTTGTCTGGCTGTGGATGTTATTTGTTTGTAAATTGAACTGTAAATAAAAAATAATAATTACAAGTCTACAGTACATCAGTCTAAAAGATGTATGAGCAGATCGCTGTAGTTTACCAGTTTTATGTGCTGCCATCTTGTCAGTAGGTCCCTACATTCCTCTCTTCAGCACAACGGACAGCTCCGTTTGAAAGACTGCTAATTCTAGTTCTTCATGCTGTCTAACTGCACTGTCGGTTTAATGACAGACTATAATGAATGCAGTATTTTTACATTGAGAATATGGATAAATTAAACCCAGTGAGTCATCACAGGGCAAACTGAAACAACCTGTTTTCTGTGTGCTGATGTGCATGAAGACACGTGATTGTGAACTGCACTCATTTTTAGAAACACCATCATCAAGTAACACAACACTGAAAACACTTTCATGGGTGAAGACTTGATATAGCATGGAAGTGCTCGCTTTCATGGCAATCTTTCCCTATGGTGCTGCTTCACTAAATGAGATGTCTCAAAGGTGGCGTAAGGCATATGGACTCACAGAAGCACGAAGAAAGATGGAAGAAAAATAAATTGATATCTCATGCACCCCAAATTTTGTGCCAGTTCCATGCATATATAAAATTTTACACTCTAGTATACAGTTCACCTGTGAAGAATACTTCTTATACTTAAAAAATACATCTCATACTTAAAATACTTCAAATATGTGATCTTTTGATATTTATCTTACATACAAGTTCAAGCTGCATGGTCCTAAGTGAATGAAGGTTTATTTGATTAATTCAGTTTAGAAGTATATTTTATATGATTGAAGCTTTTTTCATTCACCTAAATAAAATGCCAGCTTCATAATCTATGACAAAGCACTGCTGCTCTTAGGGAGGTCAGTTAAATAAAAATCTCATTTGGCACCTCGTGAACCTTGACTGTTATGGACCTGGTGACACGTCGACAGACGCCACACACCGCTTTGTCGCGCGCATGCATATATCGAACGTGACAGCATCGAAACAAACATCCCAGTGGCAGAGCCAGGAACTCTGGAAACAGACCAGCAGCTAGGAACTGAAAGATGCAGATTTCATTGGCTCGGGTACTGAGCAGCAGTTCAGTGCTGCAAGGCACTGATCAATGACATCCAGGCTTCACACCCTGCAAGCTGCCAGAAGATCTGAACCCATTCTGGGCTTAACCTGAGCTGGGCTCCCCCACAGAACCACAGCAGCTCACGCCAGGATGTCGTAAAGGATTTGGGGAAAAAAAAAAAACCAAAAGTGATTGTTTCATACTCTTTAGAAATCTTGGCACACTATAATCCTCAGACCATATCAATCCAGAAATCAGTGATAAACAATGAGGACAAAATAAAACATCTGCATTAATTTTAACATCAAAAGGTTATATATTTTGATATTTCAATTTATCACATTTATTTATGGGTATCTATGCTTATTAGTCCATATTATACAAAATGATGCATCACCTCCAAGAGATTACTTCTACATTGTGCCGTGTAAAATGCAGTTCATTAAATATCAAGAGTCACCAACAAGTCATTGCAAATGTTGTAGGGACTTTTAAATACTCAAGGGATTTGCTGTCCTTCCTCTGTTTCCGAGGCCAATCACACAACAAACCAGCAGACAAATTCAGTCCATGTTCTTAGTCACAAAGTTACAAAGAGTTCTTGGCAAAAATGAACTTTCATACACATTTGTCATGGTGCATAATGCAACCAGATTTGATACATGGGAAATCCATTTTTTCCAAGTCTGTACATGAAATTGTAATTTTATTCATATTTACGTTATCAGGAAGTGTGATAAATAGCATTTAGTGCAGCTATTAGACATAGACAATAAAAAACTATTAAATACAAATTTTATGAATGATTTGACTGTGCTCATTAGAGTGTGGTGATACAATACAAACAAAAATAACTCTTTTGACAAAAATATCAGAAATATAGTTTTGAACAAGAACTCAGTGGACATAGAAAAACTTCAGTGTTTGTCTTATCATGTGGGCTTACAGCATAAAACAAATTTTCAAGCTGTATTGTTGAATTCACTCTCTCTATATGAAATTCTTATCCACCATTATGTCTTAACATTGCTTTAACATTCATTATCTAATATCAAAGACAGAACTAAGCAACTATCAAAAGTATATCCAAGCATTATGTGTGTGATGTTATGCTTAACAATGCTACCAAGATGTTATAATTGAACACTGAGTAAAGTGCTTCAAATAAGATCTGGAATTGATCAGTCAGTCAGACACTCAACAAATCTACAGTATTTGTTTAACTTGACTTTGGCACAAAGAAGAAACCTTTTGACAAACTACAAATTCATAATGGGTAGTCACCTTAAACAAAAGTAAATGAATACCCTGTTCAGAAGATTTGGTGAAGGCTTTTGTCATGTTAAACTGACATTCCCTAGATCCACCTGCGTGGCACACCTCCAAACGAAACACTAAAAACCCCAAAGCCAACGTTCTCACCCTCAGAGAGTGTTTTACAGCTGAAATCTTTGGCAGCTCAACTTCAACCCTCTGCTGCCAATCACCACAGAACATGATCAGAAACGAGAAAGGAGTATCAGTTGGTGTCTTATTTTGTCTTGAAGGACAGCATTCAGCATATAGTTCATACTGTTGGATTATACCGCTAAGGAACCTTCCCCTGAATCCTGCTGCTCCTGCTAACAATAAGTGAATCATAGAGAAACCTGTTAGCATTTTAGCATTAGCTCATGCTAATGGTTACCACTAGCTTCTATTCTATTGTTAGCTATGTCAGCCAATTTGGATGAATTATGTCTTTATTATTGCCCTTAAATCCTACAAGGTGAACGCCAACTGTACATAAAGCAAAACAGTTAGAGACAGTTACATATCCTGTGCCGTTAACCATAGCAGAGGTGACTCTTGGGAAAACAAAATGGATGAATGAATGTATCATTCCTGGGATACTGACGCTTAGAGATGCCTTCATCTCCAGAAGAACAGAGTCCATTTGTCCTCTCATTATTGTCCATCCACAGTGTGGCATACTCACTTGAAGTGCCATCCAGAACACAGTAGTCCAGAATAAAAGCTGCAATTTCAGCTATTTTTTCAATGATGCTAACCTACCAAAATTTTGCCAGAAGGGAGATTGGCTCCGTCTAGGTTGCTGAATCTCAAATATGTCCAACTGTGTCAAGTCATCCGGGAGTACACACTGTCCTTGGGTGGTGGACTCCTGGGGGGGCGGGGACGAAGGGGACACATACCTGGTTTGGCTTACACCTGAGCAGCGCATAGGCAGAGGAGAGGGGACAAGGAGAACAGGGGGAGGGTGGACAACGAAAGACAGACGTTACTACGAGAGGCAAACCCTCACTGCCATTGTGAAATTAGAACTCATGCTCCACATAACACACACTACACAGGAAAACACACTTAGCTACAGCACTGACAGACTTGAGGAGGACAAGTTACTTTTCAAAGTTACTGGGGTTTTGAAGAAAATCTTAAAGCATATCTACATAATCCCAACTACGCTACAACTAGTACTAATATCAATCTGGACAATTGATATTTGTTGTTTAAAAAAATCGAGAAGTTGCCATGGCATCTTGGGGGGGGAAAAAAACAAACACAGCAATCTTGCAGCATGGAAACATGCTTTAAGATCAACTGCTTGTTTACCTTGGCTGGGAAGGACTTTTTATTGAGTCCTGTGCATCTTAAATTCCACAAACATTCAAGTCCAAGGATGCGTTTATGAACGTGTCAGCAATAGCTTTGGTGCTACTGCCCACTCTGATATAGAACTGTCCTGACAACAGTTGCCATGGCATCTTGGAGAAAGTTTAGCTCTACATAGAACGCTTATAAATATACCTTTATCATTTTCATACCATGTCCATATAATATGGCCCTCTTTCTCAAGATGATATCTATAAATGAATCTGCAAATTCAAGAAAATACTTCACCGTTTGTCAGTGAAGTACAATGGATTTCAAAACAAGGTGTAAATATGACAGTAAAAAAGTATTATCCAAAATACTTTAAAGATCATTCCATAGAAACGTCAATGTTCATGCTTTACTTTTTACTTTACAGATGACACACACACACGACTACATGGTTAAAAACATTACCACTTTGTGTTGTTCTTTAGAGAAAATTATATCATCATGCACAAATATTCATCTGTCTTTTCATTGATGTTTAATTAAATATTTCCAACTATCGCATCCATTTATCAAGTAACGTGAGGTCAAAAGACCAGCATCTTGATCACTGATTATATGCTCATTAGTGATTTGAAAACATCAACAGATAAATAAAGGGGGGAAAAGATTATAATATATATATATATATATATATATATATATATATATATATATATATATATATATATATATATATATATATATATATACGTATATATGTAAGAACAAAACCCACAGAGGTAGTGTGGTTATATTTTTTTTATATAGAATGCTTCTATCATCACTGGGAACACCCAACAAAGAAGAATAAGAACTTGGATATTTAGTTATGTCTGTCACAGCCTTTTCCTCTCCAGTTTGGTAAGATTAAAGGGGGAATAAGGATATCAGTACCTACAGAGCTGTGGGGTTCCTTGCAATAGGCCTTAACAGCAATGATAAGACAGGATCTCATCTTAAAGAGTAGAAAAATAACTGAATTCACCTGATATCGCTTCGGTGCCTCACCTTTCTGTTTGGTCACCTTACGCACGGTCATGGCTGCTTGCCGTTTCTGGTATTCAGAAATTTCAAAGCCTGAAGTCCATATGAAGTAAATAAATAAATGAAGAGACAGATCAATCAGAAAGTTGATGACTTTGAGCAAAGTCAGTAGTTTGTGAAGCAGGCATAGTGATATTAGGTCTGAACAGCAGAAGGTTCTAAAGGCATGCAAGAGGCTTGAGCTAATGTAAAAACCTGAAGGAATAGGGGTATTAGAATGCTGACTGGAGTACCTGAAGCAGGGTATCTGAAAGCAGGGACTGTGTATGCAATACAGCCTTTCTCACACACACCACAGAATTTTGATAAGCAGTCAGCATGGGTTCTCCAGAGACAAGAGAGAAGACCAATATAAAAATTGGGTCTTCTCTGCATTTACCTATTTTTTCATCTTCCTGCACCATCTTGCGCTCTTCATGAAAAGCCCTGAGCCAGCGGATCTTCTCCTCCAACTTCTTGGCCAGGAAAATGTGGATCTCCTCCGTGTCTTTGTTGTGCAGCTTGAAGGCGTTCTTCACGCTGACGTTGAAGTCGTCATCGCGCCCATCGATGGCGTCCCTCACGTCATACCTGTCCATGTCGATGCGTCCTTTGTAGTAGAGAATGTCACGCCGTATCAGGTCCTGCCAATGGCGGAGACGTCAAACGCATTAATAAAAGAGGAAATATAGAAAATGAACCCTGCGGCTCAGGCAGAGTGGGCTCGTGGGATCGATGTCTCCGTAAACCGCCACATTTCTGCGCAATTACTGTTGCTGCATCATTTCCCAATCATTTGAAAGAATGAATCGGACAATTCAGTTCAGTTTGATTCGGTTTTGTCAGAGAACTTTTTGCAGTCGGGATTGTCGCAGGGGAGGTTTACAGAAATCTGGGTGTGGATGTAAAACTTCCTGGGATGGGAAACACCAGGGAAAAACCTGGAGATCAGCCAGAACTCAAGAGAGGAAGCCCATTTTCCACTGGCTGATACTAAACAGTGTGATTTTGATATAGAAATTATAACAAGCTACATGTTTCATTAAGGTGTAATTCCAGGGAGTATATATACAACATGGGTGTCATAAATCTGATTAGATATTTTAAAACATATCGTTTTAAAAACATATCATGAAAATTTTTTCCAGAATCATTTTATTATATCTTTAACTTTGCAATAACCGCTACCACTACCTGTAATCTGGACATAAGAAGCAACACCATTCATACATTCATTCTCCTAAAATGAATTTGCAGGTGAATGAGGATTGTGTATTTTACTTGATCAGGATGTTGGAGGTGCTCACCCGAGTCCAGTGGTGTTTTTCTTGTGGTTCACGAATTAGGCTAGTGTTTGTGGGGACTACTCTGAAACCAGCATTAAAGGTCATCTTTTACTTAGACTCCATTTCTTCTGACAGCTCTTCACAGTTAGCACTCTTTAGAAGAGATTTAGAAGCTATTTTTACCAATTGAAGTATCCTTAGTGGGAGGATGGAGGCATGTAGCCTCCCTTACACCTTACACTGCTGTAATGAAGTGCACTTGATATTCCCACTTAATTCCCATTTAAACACATTTATATAAATAGTGTGAAGGAGCAACTGTTACCTCACTTGTCTTTTAACTTGTCACGCAGCTTATTAATCTACAGTTTGACGGGCTTTACAGTTTGAGATTAATCCTAAACACTCACATTTATCCACATAACCTGTCTGTGAAAAGTGTGTTTGTTTTATTTACTGTGTGTGTGCATGGGCGTGGAAGTGGGGGTAAAAGTGGACGTGACTACCCAGGGCCCATGTAGGGAGAGGGGCCCATTTTGCTCATGTGCCTCGTTTACTGGCATTTAAAGGGGTCCACTGACATTGAGAGTTTACAGGACCCAGAATTTGCTGCTACGCCCCTGTGTGTGTGTGTGTGTGTGTGTGTGTGTGTGTGTGTGTGTGTGTGTGTGTGTGTGTGTGTGTGTGTAAGTATGTATGAAAGTCCAGATATATAGTGCTGCTATATTCAGTCTATAACTGTTATAAGGGCCTACCATAAGGACCTATAACTGTTGATTGTGGCTGTGTATATATACTGTATATGTACACAATATTTCTGATCACCTTGCAAAATATTTGTCTTGACGGTTCATGAGAGACAGACAATTTAGAACTAATAGTAATTCAACTAAATTGTTCTCTGTTCTCATAAGATAGACTTTTAAACTGAAAGGATTTTAAATATAGCGCATAATTTTTGCTACTGTCAGGTGTACCATTTCAACTATTAAAAGGCTTCAGAGAGATTTTGCTCCATAGTATACTTTGACAGAAACAGAAAACAAGTAAAATATGGCACACAAAATAGTTTGTGTGCAATTTAAATACAAAAGTAACCTCCTTTGTGCTCAGAGAAGTAAACAAAACTAGCTCAAGAAACCAAACACTGTTATCAGACACTTCAGACATCTCTTTCTCTTCTTTCTTTTTCACTCTTGCGCTCAGGTGAGCAGAGAGAACAGTCACGGCAAAGGAATTTCAAAACTTCCATGGTGAGTACAAGCAGGCTAATGAGCATGGATTTATGCAAATCGCTCTATCTGGAGCACGAAGATTGATTTTCATTCACACGGCAGGCAATTTAAACCAGTGAAGTTGCTAAACACAAATACAGAGTTTTGTTGTTTGTTTCTTTTTTTATAAACAGTGATTTTATAAGCAAAATTACTCACCGCTTACGAACGCTGACATGCACGTTATTGCCTGTCGGTTAGCTTTAATAAGCATCTTCTGAATCACTGTCAAAAGCTTCGTAAATGAAATACTGAAAAGCAGCCTAATTGTCTCATAAAAGTATTTACATCTGTCTGCGGGGCTGATGTCAACATGGGGGAGATATCCCAGTTCAGCGTTTATAAGCCACTGATTGGTAGAAAAGGAGAGAAAAGTAGGCCCATTTTCACCATGCCCAAGAGACTACCATTACACATATTGGATTGCCTGAGCTAATAAAAAAAACAACACGGAACAAAGCTTTGTGCTGCATAATCAAAAGTGTCCTGAAGACTCTTCCAAATAAACAGTAGCTGCAGGCAATATTAAAGCAGGCCACAATTTCCCCGATGGAAAGAAATTCATCCGTCAAAGATGAAGGGGGGGGGGGGGGGGGGTTAGAGGAATGGATGCAGAAACGCACAGCCAACCATGTTTACATCCAGAGATTCATTTGTGCATCTATGTTAATTAAGGTCTACTAATGAGATGCTGAGATCCCAACAAGCAGAAACTTCCATTCGTTAGGTGTGACCAGCTTGTCCACAGGCAGGACACAGACACAGCTACTGTATTAACATATTATTGAGGTTTATAAACTCTGGGAACATCCTGGCCCCATCTTAGTTTCACTGATGGGCTTTACAAGTAATATTCCCTCCATTATCATTATAGATGACTAGCCATTAACCATAATGGGGATGAAACGAAGACCATTGTGGTTCAGTGGGGAGTGACACCCTGTATACACTTAAAGGCACAGCAAGTAGCTTTGGGCTCATAATTTGCAACAAACCGGCCTGCTGAGCACGGGTTATCACAACACTTAAATGGGAAGTAGCCTTTGGTGCTTTTCCTGATTGCTGTAGTAAAGAAAGCCATTTTCCAGTGCTCACACACCATGAAGAGCCTTTCTTTCCTGTTACTATGCAAGACCTTTCCCTTATGCAATGTATGTTACATGCTACATGCATGCATTTTCAGGGTTAACATGACTTGATTCTGAGGTCCAAATCCAAACCTATTCTGTTTATTTTATGTTTTAAAGCATACATATTCCACTGATGAAATACTCATAGATGGATTTGGCCCAGATGGATATGACTTTAAAGCTTCATATCATTGTGTTCATTGAAACCAATTGGACTATGAACAATACAAAACTCTAAACCACCTAAATGTACTGTAGTAAGTACGCTTATTCTATTATTGGTTAAGATAGCTTGTGATTAAGAGCCTTACCTTTTTACATAAAACAAGCTGATGGTCAAAGAGGAAGAAGACTCGTTGTTGACTCCGCCCATAAGGCTGATAGATCCAGGACAACTCCCCAGTATAAATCAGTTCAGAGCTTCTGTCTAGGATGTCGTCGCCCTGCACGAAGGAACGCCACTTAGTTCACCACATCTGTTTATTGAAGATGATCTTGAACTTGAGAAGGTATTGAAATGTAATTTCTTGATTTATGTGTTCAATCTAGATTCTATGATGAGGGGTTCTCAGTTTGTCTCAGTAGCAGATGTCAGAGCGAATAAGCATTCTGTTCTCATAGCCCATACCGAATAGCCCCTGAACAAAAAATCAACACATGGAAATAGAAAAGAAAAAAAGACCAGAATCTCCAGGCACATGCAAACATCTCTGTGTCTTCTGTGAGTCATCTGGAAATGGTAATGACAGGACCATCCTGGGATAGACTGTCAGCTTGCTCTCACGCATATGGCATTGTCACAGACAGTCACTGGTGGCAGGCCCTTACCACGCCGATAGGTAATAAGATTAGATCTGAAACGTGTGACAAGCTCTTTAGATACGAGAGCCGACACACTCAGTTCTAACCGGACCCCTCTGGAATGAGAGGGGAATTCAATTATCCTTCTGACACTGATGAAGCATTCTCATGACAAGCTTGAGTATAATGGCAAAAAATAGACTTGCCATCCATACAGGTGTGAGGAATTGGGACAGACTGGCAGCTTATTTAAATTCACCATCTGTTTTTCCATCAAAGTCAAGTCAGATCTCATGCAAATGATGGCCGAGGAGTCTTCCAAGATAGTGTGCAGGAAACAGTGTTTCAGTTATACACAACCCTTTTTAAAATAATAATGCAAAAATGGAAACGTGATATTAATGTACATATGTAAAATTTCCAGAGACTTCTTCCAGTGAAATGACATTAACTTGTGGAGGAACTCTTGACTAGAGATATCTGATTTTTAGTAGTCTAATTTTAGTAGTCTTTAGTAATCTAATATTCAATGAAGATGACCAGATTTGTAGTATCATTTTGCCATGATTTTGCCACTCATTCAAATAACCATCCAAGTTTAATTAGCTAAGAAAGCCTGCAAGACTGGAATTTGAATTTTTTTTGAACAATGACAGTCTTAAGACTCACAGTTGCCGGGTAATAAAAATATAGTGGTAGTAGGTGTTAGTTATTATATATAGTTCATAGAATTATAGCAGGTGTTTTTATTTGCAAAATTGTAAAATTGAAGTCAAAAGAATCTGAAAGAAAATATGTCAGCTCTACAATGTTACAGTGACTAAAGCATGTCAAAATGTCATAACGTCAGCAAAATGTCAGTAAAAGCAAAAATGCAAAAATGTTGGAGTGGCCACATGAGAACATGAAAATGATTCTAATACAAATTTTATCAAAAAAAGGGTAGATATTTGATGGATGTGTTAAAAACTTGGAGGCTGAAAACAACAATGTGTATGAGTGCTTTATAGGACCCAAATCAGCATGCTCATAGTAGCTAAATGTCATAGACAAATGCATGAATGACAACCTCCTCAGCCTATCTCCTATTAAACAGGTAAACCTGGGCCATGGTGAGCGGGGTCTTGTGTCTTCAGCGGTGCAGACTCACCTCCCAGTCCAGCACGGACGCCTGCCACTGCGCTATCTTGTCAATATTCTCCAACCTCCTCTTGCGTTCATTGATCTGCTGGGTGACGTTCCTCATGACAGCCAGTGCTGCGGCCACGTAGCGGTAGTCGCTGAGGAAAGAGCAACCACGGTTTACCTTCACGTCAGGACCACGTCCAGGTTCCAGTGGCAACAAATGAACTATTAAATACATAAAACAGCTTTTCATATGCGATGCAATATCAATATCAAGCAGCCGATTTAACGCGTATGTCTAATTAACGCAATAAATACTGCATAAGCATGCATTGATGAGACAAGAATCTTCATAGGTCCTTCTATTTATTTTCTGCCGTATTATTACATTGACTTCACCCATGTAACCTGCCTGTAGAAACCACCTTCCTTAAAGCCTCCTTTGCCACCTACAGGACAAACAAGCACAGTGGACCTGCCAGTGGCGTGCCAGTCTGTGTGCCAGGCATCACGCGAGCCGTCGTGGGTGAGCCGTTTGAGTTTTCCTGGCACAGCCGTGCTCCGTCTGCACAGCCTATAAATAACGCTGGCTCAAGATCAGATGCTAGCGGCCGCACTTCACACCAGTAATGGACAATGAGCGAGGACAGCTCCTCGTCCATTGTCCCATTGTTCTGGGCCGGCGGCGTACAGACGACCCACTGGGGGAAGGCGGGTCAGTGGACCACTGGGTGGCTCTCTACATATCCGTGTTGTGTTCATTTACAATACCGTCTGTCTGACCTCACCGACTGCTAAATATATGATGCACGAGGCCAGGAGGCGGGGTTAACTTGGCCACTGTTGCTGGCCTTTCCACATGTTTCCATTTTAAAAGGAAAAACCTCCAGCTCTGGGCGACCGGCTCCGAATGTAGATGTCGCAGACAAACGCAAGCTGGGAGAGAAGTTTCAGGGGATGTCTGGCTAAATGTTTAGACCTTTGTCAAACCACAAAGCTGCTCGCGTTTGATTTGAAATGACACCAGGAAATTGAGCTTGATAAGGATTAATTGGAAAGCATTCTGTGAATTAGGGCCAGTGCAGACTGAGCTTTTGTTCCTTTGAGCTTTGCAGAAAGTCTGACATATCAGTAATTAAATCAGAAGAAGCATTATGGGTGGGAGTCACAGTGTAATTCTGTCTCCACAGCACAGCAAACAGAAGCTTTGTGAACTATAACAACAGCTATGATTCTAAGTATAGAATAGGCTTTTAGGTATGTGCGTATACAGTATTAATAGATCATATTTAAACGTCTATTTAAGGTTATGTCAATAATAATCTAAACCATACAGCTACAGCTAGTGATTCGTTCATCTGATTTGAACCACAAATAGCTCACTGGGTGATAAAGCTGCTAGCTGTGTGAATGTTTTTTCCACTGCGTGTACACGTGCGAGGGCACGTGCACGAGTGCCAGCAGCTTGTGCCCACACGCTCGCACTACCTGTGCTCCTGCGCGGTGTACTTCAGGAGCTCAGCCAGCTGCAGAGGGTATTTGCAGATCTTCTGAACGGGCGTGAGCAGGAAGCCATCGATGGCGATGTCGATCATCTGCTGGAGGAGGCGACACGCCTCAAAGAAGTGCTGGTAACGCCCGTCCTTCATCAGCTTGGAGAGCTCCATGCACGCGTCCAGGTGGTTGTTGCAGTACTCAGAGTAAATCCAGAATCCATCTTGCTGTAAAGCAGAAAGAACATGTGTAGCCATTAGCACTGGACCAACGCAGCATCTTGAGCTTCGCTAACAGCTGCTATTTACACATTCCATTATACAGCTGGACTGAAATGTACTAATTTATGACTGTGTACCAGAAACATCCTTAATAATGGAAGAATGGTTGATTCAAAGGAAAAAAATGTACTAAAAAAATAAAAATAAATTTTTTTAAACAAATTACATCTTTAGAAATGACATAAAAACACATAAAAATGAATTGGTTGCCATTTACAACTTGTAAATCAACAATGGCTTATCAAAAAAAAAACTCTGACAGCGTGGCCATACAATCACTCTGATGAGAATGGATGCACCATAGTCAAAGGCGCTCATGTTCAGTGTTGTCACATTTCTGAAGTATTCCACTCAAACCAACAGAGCCACTTTCTAAAGTGCTTGATGCAAAGAATCAGACAGAAGGACCAGCCTGTGTTTCTGAAGCTTGTCATTTGCATGTTGGCACTGAAACAAAGCCAGATACTTTATACTTAAAGCGTGCTTTCACTTTGAAGGATGGCTAACACTGCCTCAGCGTTGCAGGCCCAGACAATGCTAGTGTCTGGAATTCAAGGCTAAGCAAACTTAAGCGCTAATCCTAAAAACGTAACCCTCATACTGCAACTGAGGATTAGCCGCACATAGCTGAAGGGCAGCGATTTTGGCAGTTATCCAAGATGAAACCTAAGTTCATCCACATCTACACTGGGCAAATACATTTGCAGCCTTGTACAGTGGTTAACCTCTGCACTATTATGCTCCATCATAATTCAGGATTGTTAATGAAAAGGTAGGGTTTCTCCAGAATGTCATGTTTTTAACATAATCTAAGAATCGAACCTGAAACTCAAGATTACAGCTATCTAAGTTGAGGACTATTGAGCTGTTGTTGTCACTCAACTGAATAGAACATCCAACATCTGGTCCACCATCAGTTTTTGAACCAACTTTCAATAATGGGATCAAGCATACTAACCTTAATCAAACTGTATAATGGCTTTAAGGAATTTATTAATAGCGTATAATGTTTTATTCATGTGGTCTCATTAACATAATGAATGAATGAAGGCGGCGGCACAGTGCAGGAATGCATTAAGGTACCTACATGTTCCAGGAAGCATGGTCCAATTTCACTGAGATGTGGTTCTTCTGTGTTGTACTGCTTTTCCAAATCCCTAACAAATCCCATTTGAAATCTGTATATGTCCTCGATGTTTCCAAAAATGACCTTCAGCTGGTCATCATTGAACATGTCTATCCTCTTCCTGCACTGCCTCAAGTAGCCCTTCACAAAAAGAGAAAACTGAAACTCATTGCCAATATTGACTTGTAGTAAACCGTACACTGACATAGTTTGATACAAGCGTGTCATCGGTATGCTATAAAACCAAAGGGAAAAACATTCATCAGAGAAAAGCATTTACATTCAGCAAAGTGCAGACAGATATAGGAGACGACTGGAGACAGATGAAGAAAACCCCCTTTGCCATTGGCCTGTCATGTTTATACAGTGCTATTTAAATATCATCCATGGCACAAATATCATCATGGACACTGTTTGCACAATGAGGAGGGGAAGAAATCCCTCAGCTACCAAGAGGACCAGGCTGACTTCCTCCAATGAATCAGAATCATTTGGATGAGTCAGAGCCAAGAGGGTTTTGTGTAAGTCTGTGATCTGACTGAGAGACTAGGCAAAAGCACATTTGACTAGCCTGCTAGCTTGTCAGCCACCCTGGGCAGCTAAGAAGGCACGCACAGAACCTGGGGTCAAAAATAAGTCACAAGAGTCAGGACTGTGGGTATTTCTTCCTGCACAGATCACATCAATGTAATGTGCTGACGGGACATCAGGTTTGCAGAGGCGGACAGACAAAGGTTTGGTTTGAAGCTCCTCCAGAGCTCATGGCTGGGCTATTCAGTGCAGGACCGGTGTCTACACATATTTGAAGAAGCACCGGATTTCACTAATTGGGATTTCTTCTATGTTAAATAAAGATGAAACTCTGGAGAGTAAGAACAAAACACGAGAGATCTCAGGAGCACAGCTGAAGTCTGTGGGATTCCATCGGACAATCTTCAGTGAAGATGAGTGAAGGAATTCACTAATCCTTACATGTGCTTGAGATTGAGCGCTCTGCCAAAAATAAAAGCAGCACAGCAAAGTTTTTGGACCATTCTCTCAGAACCGCTTATTACAAAACACAAGCGTCCCAGTCACAACAGGAACCCTGACAGGAACAACAGCAGCTGTCACTCACAGTCGTGTAGAGCATATGAGATTGCTGGAGTTGCCCGCTGTACCTCGCATATGTCCTTCAGATGTTTGATGTAGTGACGTTCAGTGCTCATGATCTCGTTGATGACATTGGCCCTCATCTGGTCCCTGTTCTGGAGAGGCTGGCCCAGGCAGAGGCAATCACCTCCTGGCTCCAGGTGACCGTTCTGGATCTCACTGGTGCCCTCGGCTGGCTCTGTGCCTCGATCTTCCTGGTTCACCCAAAGCTACGGGACAAAGGAGAGGAGGTACAGTAGACTTACATTATGCTCATGAATAAAAATATAGGGCCAGGTACATGAGTCTTCCTTTTTTTGCTTGAGACTGGGAACAGAACAGGTTGAACCAAGACTTCATCGTTCCTCAGATGAGGCATATGGCCTCTTTGTTTTGTGGAAACACACTTGCTTAACATACATGATTATGGTTTAACATTTACTTACAATGGAGATAACTAGAAAGTCTACAATGTTTGGTTTACTTTACAGTAAAACTTTACAGTACTTTACTTTTCTGAAGAAAATAAAACTTTTTCATTGCTGCTGTTCTTCTCTTTTAGCTCTTCAATATCAAATCAACACAGTGTTGGTTTTCATGGACGTCTGGGTGCCTGAAAAAACCCCCCGCTTGTATCACTGGTGTAGCAGGGCCCCGGCGCTGGGAAATTACACCCCCAGCTAGCAAATTAACTCACAGCTCAACAACAAAGAGCATCTTAAATCAGAGGCATCCACTGAATTATGAAGCTTAGCATTTGCCAAGTGACATTATAAGAACAAAAAACACAAAAATGGGATGTTGGCTCGTGGTACAAAAGAGCAAAGAGAGAGGTGGTATCAGATAAAATGTGAAGCAGCCTGCTATAAAAATGCTACCAAGCACTGACATGAAGCCTGTGGTACAAAAGAAGAGTCTGTGTTATCATAATGGTACGTAGGTGCGTTACAGAATGATCAGGTACACAGAATGTTTCCATTTGGAGTATAAGCTACGAGCTCAAACATGAAGTGCACATGACCTCAGCCTGACGTGCTTTGATGCGCGTGAGGCGGCTGCGTTGGACAAACTCGACGGCACTTGATGGGATTGGATGAGCCAAGAAACGCACCTTTGCTGTTGTATTTTGGAACCTTGGTGTTGCTATAGGGTTGATATAGAAAACCTGTTTTGTTTGGGGTTGAAGAGGGTGGGGGTCGACCTTGGAAAAGAATGACAAAAATACATTTTGGTTCAACATAGCCTTATGGGTATGGATATGGCTGAGTGAGATGGAAATTGGTTGGGGGCTCTTTCACCAGCTACGCCTCTAGTTATCACCTTTCGAAGCATGGCTAAGATGTTCTAACTCCATTCGGGGTCACAGCGTAACCTCACCTTACCATCGAAGAGGGACGGAGCTATGAAAATGATCGGTGTGGAAAATTGATGGCACAGAGAAGCAATATCATATCAGAAGGACGCATTGATCAAACATGTGAACAAAAGCTAGACTTACTCTCACAAAGCTGGCTGGGAACCAACCCTCCTCGTCATCGATCTGGCCCCACCACCAGTCCTTGTTGGAAGCATCCAGGACCTTGATGACATCCCCTGCCTTAAACGCCAGCTCACGCTCGGCCATGGTCACATGATCCCACACGGCCTCAGCACTGACGATTGAACCTCCGCTGATCAGCTGAAGAGGGGCAAATCAAAGGTTGATTAGTTTATCTAGACTGAGACCAAGATTTAGGGAGAATGCTAGTAAAATACCCAGAATGCAAGGTGGTTAAGCATGAGTTAAAGCTAGCGCTGACAGTGTAGCATGATATCCTGTGTGCAATTATAAACAGCACCCCTGGCGTCCAATATTGCTAGTCACATAATAATGAAAAAGTTAACCATAAATTCAGATTTCAGTTAAAAAATTTGTACCTTTGTGCTTTCTATACAGAGTGAATGTTGCCTTGGCACTGCAGAATAAAATGTAGGCCAGTCTATACAGACTTAATATTTAAACCTTTACATTGCAACTTGCAAACATGCAAGTGAATCAAACACGGAAGAAACAAATCTATAAGCATCAGTTAGAATTATTAACTATGGACGGAAATGACAGCTACTTCAGCAGTGCCAAAGAGACCCAAGGTCAGTACGCCCTGGTCCAAAAATCTAGGATGCATCAAACAAAGCCTTATTTTAGACATTCTCAACTTTATCTCCTGAAACACTACTGAACTGCTACAGCCAGGACAGGTACTAGTTTTGGCACTGGGTGAAATGAACTATCCTGTTCTCACATTGCTGATTTTAAATTTAAATTACACATGACAGAAAGGCAAAAGAACACAAGAGACTAAATGGATCTACCTGCAGCATGTTCTTACTATAATTATGACGGCTGCTGTTTTTACTTATTTATACGTGCAGCATGGCTAGTCGTATTCTTCAGAGGTAGACGGTGGGGTAAAGGCCATTCTTGTTAAGACTGAACACGATCTGACACTCGCCACCTCACCTCGCTCCACTTCATCCAACCAAAGACCTTCTCATTCACCTTGAGACTGGCTCAAACAGCCATGGTGTTTTCAGGAGGCAGGTTTGATGTTCCAGACCCACAATGCTGGCTGAGTCTTAACGTCTTAAACAGTGAGCAAAACATGCCCATTCAAGACACGGGAGTCAAATGCGAAATTAAATAATTAAATAAAATAGAAAAGCCTCAACAGCTTAAAAGCAAGGCTTGAACCGGCACGTCCATTCTCCCAAGGGCTGGGTGGCACGTTGATATGGTCAGGTTTCTCCTCCCGTGCTAGAGGGTGGAACTACCCAGCTCATGTGAGGAGAACAGCCAGGGATTCGTGATAGATCGTGTCATGGGAGGGTAAGGAGGCCAAGAGGGGTAACGCCAGCAGCTGCTGGGTGCAGCCACAGGGTCAGGAACTTCAGTTACAGGGTCAGGAACTTCAGTTACAGGGTCAGGAACTTCAGCTACAGGGTCAGGAACTTCAGCATTGCTCTAAGGTTTCCAGACTATTGCCAAACAAAATCCAGCAGCGAACATCTTGTCCACTCCCTGTGAACCATCATATACTGTTCAACCAAGATTTCAATACCAGTGAGGATGAAAATGGACTACTGGTTCTGGAATAAGCCCACAAAAACTAAGAACAATATTTCAATAATTGGTTTTTTATGGTATGCAATTAAAGCATGTGAATATTCCCCCCAAGGAACACTATCTGCTCTGTCTGTTACTTAATCCAAATTCAGAAGTTGCTCTATATTGCTTATTGAGGTTCTCACATTAGTCATGCAACAACCATAATGCATCTATCTCATCTCTGGATACAACATCAGGTAAAAACACGAGGTTCTCAGTATCATTATGATTCAGATTGCTGCCTCTCCTTATGGGATCTCAGGGGTTTCTTTAAACACAACTGAATAAGTGACTGTTACATAATGGATCACTCTGCCTTGCCTCGTGCTTTCTGAGACGTCCCCTGCATGTGAACAGTTTCACAGGCGAGCTTTCTAAAAACATCAGCTATAAACCATTTCAGAGATGAATGTATAACCATGATTTGAATATGATGGGAAAATGAAGGAGAGGCAAGATCACAGAAACACACAACTGGTTCATTAATGGTTTAAGAAGGCAACACAGAATCCACTTATTACATGAGGTTTTACACAAAGCACATTTCTGTACTACCGTGTAATCAACTACAGCTGGCAAATACCTTTCGGTCATCTCCCTTTTCCTAGTACATTAGCAGAGCTTAATGCATAATAGACTTCGTTAAGGTTTTTATGCAAATGATGTCAGACACAACATCCAGATTTAAGAAGCAGATTTAAAATGACAGTCTTACCATGTTCGAGGCAGCTACATGCACATGTTGGGAGAGAGTATGCATCGATCTAGCCGGATCAGACATTTGCGATGCATGAAAACAAAATGATATGTGACTCATTGGTGAGTCTTCCAGGAGAAGAAAGCAGGACTGTGCAGACCATCATTCGGTTCTGCAGGTACGCGACAACACGGTATCCCCACAGCGTTCTATAGCTGGAACGTCTACGTCTGACATTATGTAACACGTTTTCGTCCTGGGGATCAGGGCCAATCAAAGCTGCTATGCTTCTATCCAGCATGAAAATACACAACTGACTCTCTCTCTCTCTCTCTCTCTCTCTCTCTCTCTCTCACACACACACACACACACACACACACACACACACACAAACCCCCTCACTGGGGATCAAACAGAATATCAAAAGGATGTCTCCTAGCTCCTTGAATTGATGCCACAGGTAATGTGTCTCTGACCTGCACTGGGTTGCATGTAGCAGAGCATCACAACAGAGCATCACAACAGAGCATCACAACAGAGCATCACAACATCAGGTGCCCATCAGTTGTGCAGTCCTATTTGTTCCATCTATTCAGCACTAGTAATATTTTAGGGATTTTCACAGCTGCTGGGGTGAAAATTGAATTTAGAACTGGGAAGTGACACATGTTCTAAAGAGTGAAGAATTGTGGTGCCACACTCTTGTGCATGTGACATCACCATTGAATACTTCACTAGGATTCACATTCCTCACCTATTCTCCTCATCAGATCATTCAAGATGATCTTAAACCCTGTTCTTCTGATCCATAGCAATACCAAGAACAGCATAGGGTAGAAAAGGCATTTCACATCACCCATCATGATAGTCATGTGGATATCAAACGCTTGGTTGTGTGTATCATTTACACATTTCTGCACATTGTGCCAAATATTGAAAATCCAGAATAATGTGAAATCTCCTAATGCAGATGTTTTGTTTTGTGATGCTTACGGTGTGTGTGTGTGTGTGCATTCAGAGTATGGATCTAAAATATTTTTTAACACTGAAACACTAATCTTGAAATGAACCTCCAGCATAGGTTTGCCAAAAAATGAACTTTTGATTATTGTGTGCTCTATAACATGTGCTTTAACGGAACACGAGTCTCCTCCATTTCAGCCCTGGCCTAATTTTTACATAACAGCAAAAACCTTAGGCTTCAAAAGATGCAAATGAACTCGGTTGCAGATGTCGACAAGAATCCCACTAAAGGACCCAATTCCCCATATCATAATTCCGAATATTTGAATCATATAGCATAAATGATTCTGGCAGACCAACAACATAGACGATAGCTGGACGCACAATGGATCACTCACGGAGAATAGCGAATAACTCGGAAATAACTGGACCCTGAGACAGTGCAGCTGTAACTAAGCGACTGCCAAAATATGCGCTTTGTAAACAGACATTTCTGGAAGCCAAGAGGACTGGGGACGTGTATAATAATGTACGGACGTCATTCATCTCTGTCTTGCCATGTTGAAACGATGGGTGTCCCCAACTCAATCGCTCCCTCGCTGTAATAACCGAGTGGATCACGGTGCGGCCGGGCACACGGTGACCCGGAAAACCCATTAACGGGAACTGAAGAAGAACATTAGTATAACGTTCACAAGCACCAATATCGCGATCACTGTGCACACCACCACCGTTTGTACGTCCAAGGTCATGGTGCAATGCAGGAGGCTGCAATATTCAAGCGAATGAACCGGCAAGGATGCTCTGTGTAGTCAACCTGGCACCTGCGTCCCTGTCCATACAGACATCACTCTAAATAAGAGACACTCTCCATATAGATTTGTCTTCTTACGTCTTAAGATAAAAAGCATTCAAACAGAACAATCGTCCTCACCATCATCATCGTCTGTCGGAACAGTTTATTAGTCCTCGAGTCCTGACCAGCCGGTGTTTACTGCCCTTTTTACCTCGGCTGTGCGAAGACCAGCGGGTGCGCATCAATTACAGGACCGTCTCCCAAAGATGCGACGCGTGTGTGTATCCGCGCTCCGGTGTATGAGAGACGCACAAAGCGCTTCTCCCTGCATGTTAATAAACGTCCAGCAGCTGAATAACAGCTTCACGTGCGGTGGCGAGAGGCGAGACAGCCGCTATATTCAACACGCCCATCAGGATGCTGAGTGAGGATGCTCCTTTTAATAGCTTACAACTTAGTACTATGCATGACATTAATGAAACGTTTTCTTCGGTGTCACTAGACGTAAAGAGGAGTGAGGAGATTCATTTGAGTAACACGCCCTGACACTGGAACTTTATTTCCATAATTTATTATACCAAGTATAGTATTTCCAGTGTCTCCTTACAGCCTACAATGTTATGTGAGGCTGCTGCACAAAATAGGTGTATCAAGAATTTAAAAAGCGTTGTTTTAAATAAATAGAAGTAAATGTATATGTATGGGATGTGCAGAACCACACAGGAATGGATCAGCAGTCAGAAGAAATAGTTTTAATTTAGGCCTAATTTATATTAACTGTTGTTTCCTACAACCGCTACATCTTGCTTGTTCTGTAACATAATCTAACGAGATTTTTTTATATAGGCCTGTATCCTTCAAGAGCTCCTGCAGATTATTGAAGTTTCCACACACAACCTGTTTCTCCTGGTGTCCATGATGCACGAGGACTGTGCTCCCCGGTGGCTGCCTCCATTTCCTCCTGACATTTAGACAACAAAGGTCACATCTGAAATTCTACATTTACAAAGACCAACAGATGCAAATACATGTCTTGAATACACAGTCGTTTGCAGGAGTGTCATCGATATCTAGGGGGGGAATGAAGACGTCAGTGCAGTCCAGATGTAACAGTAACTGCCTTTCACAGTGTCAGCGGATTCTGCTTTTATTCCATGGATGCTGTGAGTGTGGACCGGGAACTGTGAATAAAACACACCCCCTATGCCCCCCCCCCCACCCCCCCCACCCCCCCACCCATCACAGGGGGCAGAGGGGGTAGAGACTGGAAATGGCTGAAGCATCAAAATAAAGTGAAAGGGGACAACTCAAAATGTCATGGCTAATGCCGGTTTATTGCGGCGATTACAACGTCTGTATACTGATTTGTAATTTTTGACTCAGGTTTAAAGATTTTTCCATGGAGAAAAGCGAAGCCATTTCTCTCCCTGCACACTATATCTATTAGGGAAAACAAGACAGAAAGCAGGGCTTATACACCCATTTGTTATTCAAGATTCCTAAGTATGTGATATCGTTTTGACACTTTTAAAAGATCTGCTATTGGCATAGGCTTATCACTTGAATTTAGATTCTTGGATCTCAGCTAAACACTCTAGTCTAACAAAGCTCTGTTGGTTACATACATACAGATGTTTGTCATTGTCATTTCTTGATGTTTATCGAGAATATTTAATAAAACCAGATGCAGAAAGCTTGCAGGTCATTTAAATTACCATAAATAAGCCACAAGATGACTGAGATAACATTTGTAAGCTTTAACAAAAAAATTATTTGTGTCTGGTATGTACTTAGAGACACTGGAGGGGTCTCAGATAACAATATAAAGAATAAAAACGTCCATTTGGAAATACTAACGTAACTTAAATAAAAATCTCATTCAGCCTTTTAATATCTGGGTATCAGCGTTCACCTCTTCGGTATCAAACCCTTGCCAAATTCCAGAAAAAGGCCAGTCAAGCTGTGTGTTTATTGCCCTGCCTCAAAGCACAGTTCAGCATCTCGTAATTACTCTTGCGGTCTCTCGCATGAGATGATTGCACAGATTTTGTTCCCCACTAGCAAAGGCCTCTATTTGTAGCGCACAATTTGCTAATGGGAGGGAGCAGCCTGCCCACCCATTTCCCCTCTGCAGAGACTGTTTCTTTTCTTCAGCCCCCTGTCCCTTCGTTCACTTCCTGCTTCCTGTTACGAGGTCTCGGCGGAGGGCTGAGAGGGCCTATAAATACTACGCCGGGCTCTTCCTGCACAGCGCACTGTCACCATTGTTGTGGTATCAGCTGTGTATTCGTTCAGTATCTGAATATTAATTTTTTTTTTGGTCCGAGACACAAAAGGTCATTCGGTGTGGGGCTGGTCGTGCAGATTTACACTAGGCAGCCCTGCACTTTCAGTGTGCTGACATCACTGGTTTCAATTCACATTGAATGTTTTCCATGAAGAGTATTTGCCATTTGGGCGGGGCAGGTAATACGCGTTTGCTCACAGCGTTTTATTTAAGGCGCGGTTAGCCCAAAGACGCAGGGTAATGCGTATCCTGCAAACTACAAAAGGGCATTCAGATAATGTTGCACACTCCAGTTGACAGAATGTGGCCACTTCTTAAAGAAAAAAGAACGGATTACCTACACTGACCCAAGAACTATACATAATGACCAATTTTCAGCAATCTGATTAAGTTATTATTGAATATCATTATATGAAAACCTTTACATGATAACACTGTTGGAATCAGATTAGGCTGCTAGAATTCGTGCTTGGCATAGAAGATAAATGAGAAAAGAACCTTTCATCTCAAAGGTTTTATTAATCATTCTTCATGCAGCCTACTGTCCGGCACTGAAGGTCCCATAGCCTACAGAAGGTCTTTATTGGAAGCAAAAGTCCAAAGTAAATCCCCTACCTTTTTAACAAGCCATAGCTATGTCATATCAACTCAGCACATTGCATACACAGTGTATACAGTACATCACCTGTAAATGGGTTTTCCATGTCTAACAGAAAATGAAGCACCAGCAAAATTAGTAGTGACTCTAGTGACACAAAATATGACTCTTTGCAAAAAAAAGTAATAAATAATGACAATCGATGGCACATTTCCACCTGAATATGAGATTTTCAGTAAACTGAGGTACTACTTTGCTAGGGAGCCAACTGTCAGCAAGCATTGTCATTTACTCAATACATCCTTCTCAAGGGAGATTATTTGGGCAGAAAAAGCGACTTCTCCCGCAATAAGTAGCACTAAGCTAGTAGTACTACGTTACTCACTAGCCGAGGTACTGCCTCACACCTCCAGCAGGCTTCCAGAGGCTGCCGTGGCCAAATGCTACCCCGTCTGACAGGAAGCACAGCAGGAATTAAAGGAATTCTCATACCACGCAGTGCCATCTAGCCCAAGCGGCAGACACCACAGAGCGCAGGGACACAATGACACCCTCTCTTGTCGTCCCCAAGTACATGCTCGTCAGTTGCATAACCAGAAAAGCATTAGAGCAAAGGCAGTGCCAGTGGATAAGGAATATATGACTACTGTAAATCTGTAAACACATATTACAATGCTTACAATACAAAACTCCCCTAGCCTAGAGAAGAAACCACCTGTCAAGCTTCTCTGTACAAACTTCAAGACACATAATATTGTTTATAATGTGCAGTTCCAGAAACAGAGGATGCAGTGAGGAGCACAGCATCTAAAAAGGAGAAATGGCCTCTTTTAACAACTCGTTATCTCTAGGACATGAATAAAACATGCCGGTCATGCCTCAACAAAATTGGGTTACCACGATCTGCTCTGTGCCATAGACAGAAAAGTTGTTACAGTTTGGCTAAAGCTGTTAAGCTTTGAGACAGTTAAAAAATGAAAGCTTTTCTAACTCTGCTGACTATGAATGATAGGCCTATATATAACCATCCTTTGATTGTCAGTGTGTTGAAACCAACTCTTAAAATCCCATTTTATTCTCATAGTTTGTTTTAAATCTATGATACTGTCTCCTGCGATTGAATCAAAACTCTGCGAAGTTATGCTGATATGCACTTCTTACTTGTAGACTGTATGTTGAATGGTTGTCCTCCAAACACACTTAAAACGGTCACCGCAGTAAACAACTCGTATTCAGATCTCACATATAGAAGTCTAACACTTCCAAGTAATGTTCACCAATAATAACAATGTAGTGTGTAGTTTCCAAACCAGTACACTACTGGAAATTACACATTAGCTATCCTACATCCAGATGCTATTCTCCATGTAGCACGTAAAGGGTGAGCAGAGAATTCATTCAGGCTCTCGAGGTAATGCTTTCCATCCACAAAAGAGAAGATCTATCTTCTCTATATACTGTACGAGAACGTTTTCATGAGCGATGCTGTTTATCTGAACCGCTTAAACAAGTGTTCCTTTCCGCGTTATATCGCCCTCTCCACATTGTCTGCGTGTGACGCATGGCGATTAAACCGTGGCCAGCAGCTCATTAACGCTCCTGTTCATTTGGGTGGCTGCTGGATCACAGAGCATGAAGTTCAAGGATGGAGGCTGACAGCTTGGTGGCGATATGTGACGCCGAACCAAGCTGCGATCTGAGCCCCCGTGGCGGAGCCGCACAACCACGTGAACACGTTACCACGTAAATCTCAGAACCAGGGTGGAAATGCTTCATGGTTTTTGCAATTGTTTCTATGAGGTCTAAAAATGAACGGCTAAACAATGCAATATTGTGAGAGAAAGGAAATATATTGGGAAAGTGAGGCAGAAATCATGTCATTTTCATCTTGTAACGACACACTTTTACTGCTTTATGATTCGATTACTGTAATTCTCATTATTCCTGTTAAACAGTTCTGACTGGGCTATGACTTGCTCAGAATTCAACAGCTAGAGTTATATCAGAACACGGTACAAAATGGCATTAGAGCACAAAAACAGCTCGAATAAAGGTACTCAGACTTGCGTTTATCATTTTATAATGCTCATGCAAGATCATTTGAAGATTATGCTAATAGGTGATGCACCCATCATCACCACAGTTGCTGTAAATCAGCGTCCCAACCTCAGTTAACCTCGTTAATGTTCATTTCCATTAAGTCAGCTCTACGTTCAATCAGTCTCTCGCATGCATCAGAATTACCCTGCCACTCTAATAGCTCACTATGAACTTCTGGAGCTTCTGAATCCTGAGCGATGCTAGCATACACGCCGTTCTAAAAAATATGGACTAGTGCTGAGGAAAAATATACATATTAATGTTCCTGAAGGGGGAATACAGAGGATATTTTTGGATAAACAACCACGTGGGCTTCATTAACATATCAAGGTACATACAGAATGAGCTGAACTGAATAGATTGCATTTTAGCAGGCTGAATAAAGGCGGGCGGATCGCACGGTGAAAATGAGCGCAATACAATATGCTTGTCAAATCCACATGGCAGAATAAGGCCTGCAGGCCTGAGAGGCATCATCCTCTTTCATGACTCCATTCCTACTGGGTTGGGGAATCCATTTAAATGTGAGAAGTGTGGAGGGGCTCTGGGGTTTAAGGTGGGGAGCTCAACATCTGGGCCAAGCACGATTTCAGCGGCACACAGGAGGAGAGACGCCAACTCCCCGCGAGATGCTCCACTCTCCACCACCCCACTCACTCTCCATGACTCATCCGGTAATGTAAGTTGTTACGTAATGTAATTAGCGCCGAAGCAAACTTCGTTATTTGGTCTCAATTTACTTTCTGAGAGAAATGGAATTCTACTCCATGATCGCAAGGCATCATATTTTTACACGGAGACAAAGATGATCTGGAGGCTACAAACTTAGCATTAGGGGCTGATTAGCACTAGCACCAGGCTTATTGATACTTTAATTAACACCGCAGTACTTCTATGTCAGGCTCAATACGTCATGTAGTGCGACTGTGAAAGACCTGGGCCTATAACCACAACAAAAAGAGGAGGACAGAAACAACACTGCTTTGACCATTTCTTCACAGCAGCACTAAGTTGGGTACGCCATTGAAGCCCCGTCTGCAGTTCTGAAGGACCTGTAATCCACACCTTCACAATTTGCAGAAATTCACAACTTTCTGTGTTTGTATTTAAAGTTAGGCCTGGCCCGAATATTCAATTCATGAACTTATACACACACACACACACACACACACACACACACACATATACATGCACGCAAACAATGTCACACACACATACACATGTACGCACACAGTCTCACACCCACATATTTTCTCCATTTAACTCTTGTTCCTCTGTTTCTCTCTCACTCTCATTCTCAGACAAAGAAGCTTTCTAAAGATAGAATCAGTAGGCCTCGGAAAACAAGCAGCAAAGAGGATCACAGCAACACAGCTCCTGATGAGCAGGTAATCACCTGCTTCATAACTGCTCCAAGGACAGGTGACTGCAGAGATGCCAGAGAACATTCAAGAGTTTGGGAGAGTGTGTGTTTCTATCTACCCATATAGTACACACTCCTATAGACCAGGAGACAGGCAGTAACTCCTTGCAGATTGGACAGTTCTTAATTCCCAAATATAGCAATAATGGGGTCCTATGGGGTGACATTAAGCTCTGAAGCTGGAGACTCATTTCTTAAGAGGACTTTAGAATTACATATTGAATTTCTAATTTAAGAGCTGAATGTCTTGAGAGCTGAAGATGACTAAATAATCCTGTTATTAAAACTGGACTAGGAAATGCAGAAGATTTGGAGTTATAGTTATGGTTGGTGATGCTTCATCCTATGTATTACCCTGGAATACAGTGTGGGATACAACTTTTACAAAGAGTTTTGACTAATCGTGCAAATAGTCATTCATTTAATAATTCTTTACACTGAGGAAAGTGTCAGCTATGTAACAAAATGTGGATAATATAATCAGACACTACAATGATCCTTCTATGACAAAAGGATTATTATCGGTTGATTTTAAGATTTTTTAGACCCAATTCCACAATATATCTTAAATCTCTCACAGCAGCGTTTCCTTATACTTTTATCAGTAACACAAATTTACTAGGCACTGAGAGTGGTATGTCGACACAGCAAAATATGGTTCACCTACCATATTCACTTGCAAAGGTCCAGAACCAGGCCTGAGAAGTCTTCTGGACCTGGTGCTGTCTTTCCGCATCCGGACAGTGGCCGACTGTGGAACACACCCTGCTGTAGAATGTAGGAACCCTAATGTGATACTCACACGTAGCAGTATTTCATCTTTTCATTACAGTGTGATTTATGGGGAGGCTTCACTGTTTCTCTGTTCAGGTATGGAGTGGAGCAATAAAAAAACTGCATTTTACACACATCATCATCATATTACATGAGAGGTATAACATCCTCCTCTGTGAATGTCATCGTGTTGTGGTGTTTTTGACTGAACTTGGAATCGGAGCTTGTGTAGGCTGCTACTGTAAAACCTCAGGAGCTGTCCAAACACGTTCCGGGCTCGTGTCCAGCGCAATACTGTACCTGGATGGGCTAGAAGCTGTGGCAGGCCAACCACCTCCAGGCCCAGGATGGTATTCTGGGGGAGCGGCAAGGAGCGACACCTCTGGAGGACCACTTTAAATGGCGGGTCCTGGGGCGACACGCCGGCAGGACGAGAAAGAGCCTGAAACGCACACGACAGAGTTTACACGCCGCCCGCCACTCGCACGGAGCCCGAGCAGCCGGATGAATCATCGAAGCTTTTGAATTATTATGAAGTGGTGGAGTGGATGAATCAAAGCACGGAATGAGTCAAAGGCAGGCAAATGTGCCATGGCCGACGGGAGGACACGAGAGAGAGGGAGCAGCATCGGAAAAAGAAACACGACCTTCCAAGGAGACCCCCGCATGCAGAGGCCTGTTGAGAGCACTCGGGGGCCCCGTTCCAACAGGCTTCCTAATCAGAAAATGCAATGTGATTCATTTCCATGCTGTTAGTAATGCGGAGGTCAGCCTCATGGCTCTTCCATTTTTCTCAGTACTGAATCATAATGGCAAACAATACAGAGGAGCTAGGCAGCGGGAGCACATCGCAGGTTTTCTGGAAGCGGTCTCGCTGGAGTGCCGGTGAAGTGAAGCTCAGGTGGCCTAATCCAGTGCTCATCCACTGTGTGGACGTTCATCCCAACGTTTTTAAGTTAATGTGGTTTACATCACATTACTGTCTAAATATATAATTCACACTTTTAACACTATGTTACACTGACAGTCTGATCATGCTCACCATTAAAAGCAGTATTCTATAGAGGATGAGATCTTGTTAGCATTAGTAAATATGTGACGAGTGTTTCTTTAATGGAAAAAAGAAACTCCTCTCATATTAATGTAGCCCCTCAAGTTAATGTGTCTTTATTTTGCATGTAATCACATGTCTGTCAACCAAACCAGTGTGTACAGTACTTATATAACTGATTCAGATGATGAATGCAATTGCCATCACTATGATTGTGTCTCATAGCCAATAAAAATGCTAACAGTTCCTCCCCTCTCGTACACTGCGAGGATAGATCTATCTTACACTCTGTGGACGGGGCTGGATGGATGCGTGTCCCTCTATGACAGAACGTGGTCTCCTGGGAGGACGAGCCTTTCGTGGGAGCAGTGGTTGCAGCGTGCCTGGGGAGTCCTGCCATCCCCACAGGCAGACGCGATCCTGTTCTGAGGACAGAACCTCCTCCTTTATGGTGGGACACTGCGTACTGGGCCCGCCCACACACACGGACGCAGGCCGGGCTCGTTTTGGAGGGAGCACCCTGATTGGTCTAGAGGTTCTGAAGCATCCCAGACTTCCTTCGCCCGAGCGACAGCCTCCTGCCGAGGCCTATTTCAGCCACGTGGTTATGTGGGAGAGACAAAGTGAGTGACCTGAATGTGAGGTACAGTTGCTTCCACACAGCCTGCTTTTAGAGTACTGGAACTGGGGAGGAGGGCTAGAGCTGCCATAAGGTAGATTACACTGGATCACTGCCATAAGGTAGATCACACTGGATCACTGCCATAAGGGAGATCACACTGGATCACTACCATGAGGGAGATCACACTTGATCACTGCCATAAGGTAGATCACACTGGATCACTGCCATAAGGGAGATCACACTGGATCACTGCCATAAGGGAGAGCACACTGGATCGCTGCCATAAGGTAGATCACACTGGATCACTGCCATAAGGGAGATCACACTGGATCACTGCCATAAGCTAGATCACACTGGATCACTGCCATAAGGGAGATCACACTGGATCACTGCCATAAGGTAGATCACACTGGATCACTGCCATAAGGTAGATCACACTGGATCACTGTCATAAGGCAGATCATACTGGAACGCTGCCATAAGAGAGATCATTATAATTGGAGATAATAGTATTCAGTAAAACTTCAAATATTAACTCCAACTCTAGCTTGACTGACTAAGGCTGTTGGTGAAGCTTACCTTGAAATATGTGACTCATATAATCTAACAGCCTAAGTAATTGAGCTGTACAAGCTATTTGATAAAGAGCTATTGGAAATAGCATATTTCCCTGGTGGCTTGGTGATTTCTAGTTAGGGGGTTTAAATGGGTCTTTCCGGCTGTTGTTTTCTGTGTTGCACTTAATTGCTGTACCTCTAGTGGCCAACAGATGGAGCAAAAGGAAATCCATTATGTTTAAACACTGAGTGTCCTCTTTCTTCCTCATCCATATACCATTGTTTCAAAAAGAAAAAAGAAACAGAATTGTTATGCCAATTTGAATTGGTTAGTCATGGAATGAAAAGCAATGGCTCTGTTATATGATATGTTATAATGAATGAACAGTATGAAGAAACACGTCCAGTGGAATTTAACACTTCAGATCTTCTAAAATGTCAACAATAAACCAAATCCCAGTTGACAGTTCCTGAAAACAAAGATGAACATTAAACAATAAATCTTACCTTGAAAATTTCATCTGGACAGTCTGGAACTACCTCCCTATCCCTAAAAATATCTTGTTTATTGCTAATATTTTGGGTGCCCGGGTCTTTGGATTTGTCTGCAATGGCAGAAACCTCAGATCCAGATTCGCTCTGTTCATGAGTCCCTCCCTCCTGTGACAGGAGGTCCATCTGGAGCTCAGGCTCTGATAGAGAGCTCTCCTCTGGAGCATCACCTCTCTGGTGGTTCTCAATGGTTGCCAAAGAGGTGTGAGTGGAGGTGAACTGGGACTCTGTTCCATCGGAGATGCTGCCCTGTAATCCGTTGGCACTTTGAGAGTCTGGGCAGGCTTTCCAGGACTTCAGCACCACACGAGGAGAAGGGCTCACTTCTTCAGCAGATGAGACCACCTCACACACATCTTGGGACATGGCAGGTGTTGAGGCCTCAGCTTTCTCCTCACTCCTTAACGTCATAGAAAGAGAATGGGGGAATTCCCCAAGTCGCTGTGTTCTCGGCGAGCCAACAGGGGAGCACTCTCCTTCAGGTGGTGAGAAGGTTCTAGATGAATTCCTCCATTTTCGGGCAGTTTCAGCCACACTGTTAAAAAACTTGAACAGGCCTCCAAAATGGCTGCTTTTCGCATCAGGGCCTGTTTGTCTAGGTGCACGATTAAAGTCTTTGATACATTCTATGTCAACAGAGCCATAGTCCGAATCAATTGTTTTGTCCAGTGTGTGCATGGAGTCAAAACTCTTTTCTAATAAAGTTGAACTTCCCCTTCCTATGAAGGAAATTCTTCTCAAGTAATTCCAAACATCACCCCCCTTTGACCGTCTTCCCCCTAGCGGTACCTTGGGGCAATCCTTCACATAACGCTCCTCCTGAACTGCCACAGATGAGTTGTTGCAGTTGGAAAAGTTGGGTTGGGCTTTCTTCACGTACGTGATTCTCTCCAGATTCTTACATCCATTCTGATGGCTGCCTGCGCTCTTAGGCACCTGATGATCGTCCTCGAGTGTTGCAGAAAGGTCTATATCCTCAAGGGAGCAGTCAAAGTCAGTGGTGTAGCCGGCGTATGAGTGCCTCTTGCTTTTATTCCTGAGTATGTTCCTCTGAGAGTGCAGTGAGGTAGGAGAGTCACGACTCTCTTCGCTCATGCCATCTCGAAGGCCACCCTGAAACTTTGCAGCAGAGAGTTTGCCAACTTTGCCTCTAAAGACTGATGGCGACTTTAGTTTCTTGAAGCCCTTTACCCTGTCAGTGAACGACAGCTTGGGGATGGATGCTTCTCCAGGGAGGATCATAGAGTGAGGACGCCTCTCAAAGTCGGAGGGCCCTTTCCGGCGGTGCAGGATCCTCCAGATACCTGTGGTCCTGGAAGCCCGGAGAGGCTCCTGCTTTTCTCTGACGGGTGTCTGGTAGGGGACAGGACCCGCAAACTTGGATTCCCGGATTCGCACAATCCCCGTTTCGCTGTCCATGTCCAGGGACACATTGAAAACTTTGTTGACATAGCCATTGGGATCGCTGCACTCAGACACGGAGCTGCCTGTATTGTCCATCCTGTCAGCTTTCGGTTTTAGGGAACATCATTTTTGTGGTCCACCTGAATATCTAAGAGGTGGATATCAGAAACAAAATGAATATTAGCAATGTTAGGGAAACAACTGGTTATTTCCTAACCCCAAGTCCTGTGTTAGAAATAGGCATCTTTACACACACACACACACACACACACACACACACACACACACACACACACAAACTCTCTCTATAAATTGATACCTGCTTAAAAGCAATTCATTTATAAACGTGTGTGTGTGTGTGTGTGTGTGTGTGTGTGTGAGAGAGAGAGAGAGAGAGAGAGAGAGAGAGAGAAAGAGAGTTCGCATCCATCCACAGAGGTCCATCACCAGCTGTGCATGCAATTCTGAAGGAGGTGAAAGAAGGAGGTGAAATATCTGTTTGTATATGCAGAAAATGAGCAAACTCACCTGTTCACATTTTCTGTTTTTACAGCAACACAATTTATTTCCAGTAAGAATTTAAGTATTCTCAACAGTCAGAATCTTCTTACAGTCACCTTTACTTATAATATCTCTTCACCTCATCAAACAGCTTGATGTGTCATTTCAACTAACAATGGAAACTGCCCAGATATCTACTGCACTACAGGAGTATACATCAGACATCTAACTGGGTATTTTTAAAAGTGTGTGAACCTGATCCAAACGCACGGTAATAGGCTACCCACTACACACTTCACATACAAACAATTTCGAATTTTCTATGGAAGTTAAATTGCCTTCCCTTCTAAACCACAAAGCACTTGTTCGAATGTAGATCAACTAACATTTCTTCACTATTACAAAAATGTCATAGTCTACTGATATTAATAAATGAATTACTATCACAACTTTACCTTCTTCCTGGAATTTCAAACACGGGAAGTAAATCCTACTTCGGAATATGAAAATACCGATCAGATATGTTTCCACAAACTCTGAAGCCCCATCTTAGAATCGCAGACATTTCCGTTAGAATATTTAGTAAGTTTGTAGACTGTGCGCTTTCCCAAAGAACAAACCGAAGTGATTTTGCGGCAATGAAAAACTGTTGAACTCTTGCCCTGAAGAGGCTAAGAGGCTGAACAGACGCCGACACTAAGATATGCAACAGGCGCTTCACGGGTGATCACACACACACACACATACACACACACACACACACACACACATACACACGCACACACACACACGCGCGTGCGCACGTATACACACAAACACACGCACACACATGCACAAACGGTTCGCACAACGCCCAATTCCTCTTAAGTCAGCAGTGCATTAAAACTAATTTTTGCTACTGTTGTGCAGTAGCATCGACTCATGTACAGTAACAGTAGTTTGTGGTACACGAGAACGACAGAGTTGACAGATATAACTGTCAACCAGCATATTTAACTTTTCATAACTGAATTAAACTGTTAAACAGTTTGTAAGTCAAGCTATATGATCTCATTTGTGGCTATTCTCAACATTTATGCCACGAGACATCAAATGTCATGAGATATTTTCACCTGGACATTCACACAGAAAAAAAACATTCACAACACAGAAAAAAATAACGCATGAATTTTATCCCGGTGAGGAGATGTGGCGAGTCTACATATATTTACACATTTCCTTTCTGTCCTGTTTTGGTCCTATTGTAATCATATGGCATTTTCCCCCTTTACACAGGAAAGAGTGGCTCTTACATCAATGGGAGCAAAAATGCTCTAGACTTGACAAAGACAGGAAGGCTGAGTGAGTGTGTGTGAATATCTCTGCCACACACACTTCTCCCTCCTGTGTGTGAATATCTCTGCCACACACACTTCTCCCTCCTGTGTGTGAATATCTCTGCCACACACACTTCTCCCTCCTGTGTGTGAGCACTGAGGCGATTGTGCGTCTGTCCCTCTATGTATTCATGTTTGTCATCATCGTATAGCCGTAATTGCGGTTTCATAACACAAAAGAGGCAGTCTGAGTGCCAACCACTATATTAGTAAGAAATGCTATTATGGAGATTAAAGGTGTAGAGGCCATTAGGAAATCAAGACAATAACTAAAAAATCTATTACAACTAACGACTAATATTATGGTAAACATAACACACCAGTACTTTTCTTAAAATAGATTGTGTCAGTAGCAAATTGGAATCGAAAAGCCTCGATCTTGAGGTTATTAATATTGGTTAGATGATGAGTGGTGCGTTGTGGGTTGAGGGGATGGATGTGGAGACTGTGTCCGTGTGCCCCTCATCCTGACGCAGGGCTCACGCAGAGAGGCCCGCTCCCCACGGCTCACTTCCCTAACACGGTCCGGCGCCTTTTCCTGATGTCCATTCCTGTAACAATGCACATCCTGGACACCGAGCACTGCTGAATTTCAGCCTTTTCCCTGAAGCTAAGGCAAGACACAACATCTACTTCAATGGGGAAAATATCTGCTGGAGGGGGGTCGGAGGGAGGGGTGTGGACTTTCCACGAGATGTTAAAGAAACACGGAGAATGTTTATGAGAAGGTTTATTCTGCACTTACAATAAAATAAATAAAACACCATAAATAAATAAAACAAAACACCGTGAAAACCAACCGGATTTGCATTTTAATCTGGTTTTAGTCTCATTCTAGCCTATGTGGGCTTGTTTACCCATCCTAACGTTATCTCCATCCTGAACCCTTGTTTGGAGAACACCTCTTCAAAATGATGTCATCACTTTTTCATTCTGTAGAACAATCGGCGTCTTCCTCCTCTTCCTGCGACCCAGTCGCGGTGCAAAACAACCAGCGCGGTTTTGACCCATAATTGTTTCACCAGTAATTGTGAAGCGCATATGCTAAAAAAAGAGTCGAGCACTACGTGAAAACGTGACACGGCCCATAAAGCACTGACCATATAAACCTAAAGGCCCAAAGCGGCCGGCTCAGCTGTGATGTTTGCGAGGATGTGTCCGCTAATGACCCGATACCGGGTCGGGACTCGGCCCAGCGCCCCTACCTGCGCCCCAGGCCACCTGACACTCACCGTGAAAGGGAACGCAGGTAATTGCCGCCGGCTGCACATGGATTTAGATAAAATTACACTCACATTCTTGGCATTCTCCCTGTCGGAGAAGCACATTCTTACCATAGCCCCGAGTGTTACTAGGTCCACAACACCAGTCCATCCTCACGGGCCTCCCCCGAGTCACACATTAGATTCCTCTTCACAATATCGATATATTCACGATTATTCAGTGGGCTTCCTGTTCAGGGAGGTCTGAGTAGAGAGCACTTTGTGCAAATGCTCTTGAGATAAGCCAAAGAGGTTGAGGTGTGATGTCAAGAACTCTGCATAATAGTAAAAGTATATCTCTAAAAATGCCACTCTTGCCAATGACCAGGTACAGGTGTGCTTCAGACAAATTATACCATTTTTAGACATTCACTCTAGTATGCTGAGAGAATAATATTTAAGCTTGTGGAGCACACTTGGAACACAAAAGCACACTGTTATCTGATCTTTACATTTAACACCAAAATGATGATGTGCTCTCAGAAATAACTACTGGAAACAACTGCTAAAATGTTTTGAGGCAACTGCTAACTTCAGAAGAACTGTTAATTTCTACTAGAAGCTTGAATATACACATATATTAACCAGATGTCCCCTGAATGTCCCTGGCACCTAACCAGGTCAAAGCCTGATTCCAGATGTTTTATATGCTGATAAGTGTATGAAGAAAAACTTAAGTTGGTCATTACTTGTAGACACCCTAATTGGTGAATGTGTGTTTGAAGGTGTGGCCCGAAGGGACATCTTCCATAATTCCCTGAGGGTGAAGACCTAGTCCCTAGAGCTTAGGAGAACACATCCCCAAGGGACAAGAACCATGTGAATACAACCCAAAAGGGGATAGTCTGAAAGGGCCTTCCTTCGCTGGACAGCCGTGCACTTCAACCACATGGTATCAGGGAGAATCTGAAAACAGGAAGTCAAGCTGCAATAAACATGGTTATACTTCCTTTTTTGTGGCTTGCAAAGGAAGTGAGACATTTTTTAGGAATTCCATTCCAAAGAGACAGAAAGAAGGACGAAATGTAGCCTTACGTTGGTAATGTGGCAGGGTTGGGCAGCAGCATCTTGAGAAGTCTGTTAACTTATCAACTGTAGCGTTCATCTCCATGTTTGAAAGGTCTTTAATCATGCCTTTGAGTTTGAGGAATACATAGTGTAGCATGACGTCATTGCAAAGTGGCCTACTTATGGCATTTGGGTAAGGCTCCTAATGTTTATTGTGTATGTTACAGGTATCAGCTTTACCACTTCCCCCTATCAGAGCATCTATCATTTGGCTACAAGCCATGCCAGAGTTTATGGGTCACCACCAGCACAGAAGCTCAGGCTGTCCTCCTGTGAAAAATGATCTTCCTTCCCTTATTACATTTCCTTGGCTTCAAACAGGACATTTTTTAATAGCAAAATGGCACAAAAGCGGCAAAGACTTGACTTTGGGTTCTCTAGTCATGTCTCCAGCATTGTTCTGTACAGCGAACGATGCTTGTTAGAAGTGAGCAGCTTCTCTCTACTGTAGAATTTGAGATACTTTGTTAATGAGAGAAGCTTGAAGTGTTGAGAGCTAATACACCACCACAAACAAAAGGCAGTGATCAAATATATGAGGTTTGTCCAAGGGTGCCGGCGTCTTAATTTTCGTGTTTATTGTTGCAGTGGGTGTTGGTGCCTGGTTATTATGCCTATCAATTAAACACCCTTCCCTGCACTGCTTCATTGCTTTTCCCTCCCTCTTTTCATCCCTCTATCCATCTTTCTCTCACTCTCTGTTTTCATTTCACCACCCTGTTCTTACATCCTTTATATGCCCTTTTATTCACCGGGTTACAACCCAAAGCAGGAAGGTATGATGGTTTTTTTTCCAAGGGGTTGGCATATTCCTGGGAAAAGTGTCCATGTTATCATCAACCCCCAACCCCCGCACACACACACACACACACACACACACCCGCCATGTGCCCTCTTGCCCTAGCCATGCTTGGAGACACAATGCAACAAAAGCCAGTCCTTGGAGAGTGGAGAAGTTCCAAATTTGACCTATTTGGTGAGAAACTACATAAATCTGTACAAAAAGTTCCTTTTGGCTACAATACAGATCAGCGCTCCCCTCCCCCACCAGCTCTCTCTCTCTCTCTCTCTCTCTCTCTCTCTCTCTCTCTCTCTCTCACTGTCATGCTTTAAAATCTGGACATTAAACAAATGACCTGCACCTGTTACAGTGCCATCTATTACCTGTTTTAAAAAGGATGGTCACCAACTTAAATTGAGTTTAACCCAGTCAGGAGCTGCTTGCCTGAACCAAGCTGATGGAGCAGTGTGAGACCAAGCAGGTAGTGGAGGAGTCAGCCTGGGATTTAAAAGTCATTCCACCACTAACAAAAACTCTTTTTTGTGCACTCCAGTGTTCCACCCCTCACACGTACTACATAAGCCACGATTATCTAACGTTTCACTTACAGTTGTTTTATCGCATTGGAGCTTATGACTGCACTTTGTGAACTTCCCAAATGTTGTTTATTTCTTGTGTTTAAACAAACACACACACACACACACACACAGAAAAAAGAAAGGCTTCCTGTACTTTGAGAATGAAAACTATGAAAATCACAGAATTAAATGTTTAATCCATGAGTTAGATACTTTTGGTGACCAAACATACATCTAATCAATGATTAGTCTAATCAAACAAAGGTGCTATCAAGTAAAAAAGCTATGAAAGATTTCATAACCATAAAAAAGCTAATTTTACTAGGGATCACTACTCAGAGAACAGTATAATTAAAGAGCTCCACCGTGTGGCAGTAAGGGTACACGTCATGCTGTAGTAATCACATTGTCCACTAGAGGGCATATAACGGCAGGCTTCACCGTCTTGCTCTGTACCAATCTTAATCTTAATCTTAATCTTTGGATTGCTGTGAAGAGTGTGCCAACGAAAAAGTATGCCACAAAAATTTAGTTTAGAGTCCAAGAAAACAAATAAACTACAGCTTTTCCTCACGGTTGAATGTTCTGTTTCTTTCTTTTGCCTTTAGAAATTAAATAAATAAAAAAAGGTAAAGTCATACAACGTCCAGCTCCAACGTCCAGTGATGTTGCAATCCTGGCAAACTCACCCATGGGATGCATAGTGTAAAGATTTTAACCAGCATGCCTCTTAATATTAACTTTTTGAATACCAATACAATAGCTTTAGTAATTTTAAATAAAATAACTTTAAATTATGGATTTAATTATTTAACTATCTATTGTGTTCACAGTCAATAAACACATTATTATGTGCGCATCACGGGCCTAACTCATCTTAGTCATCTGTCAATTGCACTGAATCAACAAAAAGGTAGAAAAACAAAACAAAACTAGGTGTAGAGTGATATACACGCCTCCTAGCACAACATCATGTGGTATTTTTCAAGTAGTTCTTCAGCACCTGGGGAATATCCAGGTGCTCAATTGCACACACTTTGTTTGCCATTGCGAGGTACTTCCATATTGCAAGTCGTGTCTGAGACATCAGGGTTTTGGGGCACACTGCAAACAGAAGGAAAATGTATGTTTAAAAAACATTAGAGCATAGTGACAAACACATTTGTACTTTTATACACTGTATGCACACACAAAAAAAACACACACACATGCATGCACATCAAATTCTGATATAAAAATGAATGAGGAAATTATCTGTCCATCTTAATAATATAAATATTTTAACTTAACCCAGCGGCAGAGGCAATTAAAACCAACCAATCAAAGCAAATGATCATAACTTAATTATTGAGGGTCTTACAGTAGGCTTTTGGTCGTGAGATAAACAAAGAGACTGTATGGTGTGAAGAAGCTTACCTCTTTCTTTGAGCAACAGCATGACAGACTCGTTCTGTGCGGTTGACTTGTCAGTAATTACCGTGGGGAGATAGACGTTTGCTCCAAAGTCTATGAGGAGCTGAACATATTCCACCCCACACCCATACCTGAGACACATATCCAGCACTGTCTTGGGCTGCTTCACCCTAGCCAGCATCTTCTCCTCCACGCAGTTGTAGTCCGGACTGGCCCCATGCAGTAGCAGCAGTCTGAAACAGTCCAGGTGCCCGTAAACTGCGGACATGTAGAGGGGCCCTCGGCAGCCCGTGGTATTGGACGCCCAGTCCGGCACCTTGGCGTGGGCGTCGACCTCGGCCCCGTGGTGCAGGAGCTCCTTCAGGATGTCCACGTCACCTTCTCGGGCTGCAGTCATCACCGGCGAGCAGTTGTTGTAGGGGCTGCCGTTGGGGTTGGCGCCCGCCTTGAGCAGGGCGACGACACACTCCAGGTGTTTGCCGCTGACGGCAGTGAAAAGGGGCGTCTGGGCCTTGACGTCCAGGCTGTCCACCTCGGCCCCGTGACTCAGCAGGACCTCCAGGCAGCGGACGTGGCCCCGGGCGGCCGCCATGCGCAGAGGTGTGCCGGGGATGCCCCAGCCACTGCGGCTGTTAATGCATCTACGGTACTGCTCCTGGGACAGCAGCTCGGCCAGCAGCTTGGCGTCATCGTCGGCGATGGCCTGGTGCAGCTGCTGGCAACCGTCCTCCTCATCCTCTCTGGGTTGGAGGAGGGAAAAAATCTTAGAAATGTCCATGATACTCATATCGCTGGGACTTTGCAAAATCATCCTCTGGTGAACTTCTCAAAACTCCATTTAGTCTTCAGCAAATGGACTCTAGAGTAAACTTTGGACAAGAAGTTTATTTGTTAACAAGGACTTTAAGGTAGAATCAGAAAACACAACGTCATTAGGAAAGTATTTTTGTTCAAAATATTCAGAAAGAATATTTTTTTCTTTTAAGACATTTAAAGCATTAAACCAACATATAAACCTTAGTGACATAAATCCGAAAACCTGAAAAGTGCCACAGCGCTTACCTCAAAGACCCCGCACTGTTGTCAACAGGTCCAAATCAGACAGTTATGCTAGCATAATAGTTCAAGCATATTATCCTTTCAGTCTGGAGATACAAGGGTAGTATGTAGTCACAGTGTTGTGTTCAGGGACACAGACAGTAAGTGGACGCAGTGTATGTCTGCCTGACAGCAATGGGGGGCCTGGTCACCAAGAGGTGCTAATTTTAGGACACAGATGGATCTGCCTAAACTTCCATTCTTGGAGGGCCAGTGTGGCGCTTTATAATTAGAAAGGTGATAGAGTTGTGTTGGCTATGGGGGACACGGCTGAGGGTGGCCGGGATTCAGAGACAGTAACATTTAATTTCCATGGTGACATATAGTTTTGGGACACATACTGTTGGCCTAATCTATTCTTTTTGCTTTTTAATTGTTGTAAAGTATGTTGGGAGTAAAGGTTTTGGGGATTTTTTTGTGTTTTTTGAACACACATCAAGAAATGACAAAACGCCAGCCCACAATTGCACAAGCTTTTGCGCTGTGCTAAATTCCTTATATTCTGCTGCTAACACCAGAGCTGCCATTGGTCTGAAGAGAACAGCTGCTCAGATGATTCTGTAGACGACAGTCAGCTACTGGGACACCTCCACGCCTCAGGGGCAGATGGTTCTATACCTTACCTCCCCTGGAATGTGATTCTGTTTCTTTTTTTTTCGTTTGTTTGCTTTACTTTGCTTACTCCACACATTTTGCTGAAAGCAGAGAAAAAATCTGCAGACTGCAGAAAGCTTTTCTATTTTTTGTCTATCCATCTACATTTCTCTTTCTATTAGATTTCCCTGTCTATGAAAAGAAAATAGAAAATAAACTCTTTCATTAAAATCCATCATTAAGAAATTTTAGAGAGGGTGTAAACTCTCTTTTAAGAGAGGGTGTAAAATGAATTCATGATTAGTCACGTGGCTTATATTTCTTTTTTTTTTTCTTTCCATTCCATTGTGATTCCCCACAGGCGCATTACTGCTGGTACTGTATATTACTAGTATAACTCCCTCCGTAACGCTAGGTGGCGGTAGGTGTTTCACGGCCTTTGGTTTGTAGTGTCAAAGAAGAACGCGTAAACATCTGTGTCGGCACTTAAAATAAACATTGTTTAATCTAAAATTGTTTACTATTATAGCCGAGAATTTAAAAACATTTAAAGCCAAAAAAACATGTTTAACGTAGACATGTATATTTCTGAACAGCAATAATCAACATAATGAAAGGTGAGAGAACACGACAGAAAACATTATAATTGCACCAAGTAAAACAATTAAAGGGCAGTAAAATGTATAACATTTATAGAATTATTTAAGTTAAACGTATAAAACGTATAAAAAGGGGTTTTTGTAAAAAGTAAATTTTTTTGCCATCCACAGATAAGAAAGCAGAGCAAGCAGACGAGACAGTTGCACTAAGGGAATATTGTAAGAGAATGATTGAGCGTCTTAATCAACAGAAAGATTTGCCTGAATGTAAAGAAAAGCAACAGCAGAGGAAGAATGTGATCACACCAATACTCATGAATATTCATGAACAGTGTGTGCCTGAAGGTCTTATAGGCGCACTAAAGCTGAAGACATTCAGGGAGGAGATGAGGAGGGTAAGAACTTTTTCTCTTAATCCAGTTATAATGTTGCCTAAAATAACAATATACTGTTACATAGGCCATTGCAAACGACAGTAAAAAATGATGAGTTGAAATGCGTATTTGAATATTGGATCCATCTTCCTTTTCTTGTCAATGCAAAAAGGAACAAAAAAATAGAAGACAGTTTTAGTGCTGCACCAGACAGCGATTGCCATGCAAACTATCCATTATTGTATAATTCATGTGGAACGGGTCGATAGGCCGCAGAACTGGACTTCCACGAGCCCTCCCACTGTACTGTCTGCCTGGAGAAACAAGCTGAATTGGCACTAGACTTCTTCATCAGAAAGAAGAAGAGTCAGCTTCAGACGCAGCTACTAGAGGACAAAATTCAGGACCATCTCTACAATAAAGTAAACAGTACCACCACTACTGCAATAAAATAAACTGTGGCTACTTTGGTGGGATTCTGTTTGATTGATGTGTGTGTGTGTGTGTGTGTGTGTGTGTGTGTGTGTGTGTGTGTGTGTGTGTGTGTGTGTGTGTGTGTGTGTGTGTGTGTGTGTGTGTGCGCATTTTAGGATGCCGTTTGCCTGCTCGGGGAGATGTTGAAAGATACGCCCAAGCCTTCAGATGACCCAGGTGAAATATGGAAGAGACTGTTGTCAAGTGAAAGATATGTATTATGTGGTAATAAATAAAAAACCACTTGCATATTTTTTTATGTTTGGGGTTTTTACTGAACAAATTACCATATCAAGTAAAACTGCACTGTACAACACATGGCAACACAGATAAAAAAAAAACTATACTGATAAAAACATTCAACGTTTAACACTTCTCAGTAAGCATTAGGAGTTTGACTCTTAATCAAGATTAAATTAATCAAATCAAATCAACAAACTGATTCAAGGTGTGTCATACATTACTAAAATATTAAGGACAGCAAACATGCAATTAAAAAATTCAAGTCAAATATTTTAACTTCATTACTCATGTTGTAAACTAATGCAAATCTTGCTTTACTGTAATCATCATGTAATATTTAAGAATGCAAACCCCTTCAAAGCTTTACATTTCTGATGTCAGTAAAAGATTAATACACGTCCTTGTTTGATAAACTACATGACTATTACTTGGTATAACTATATAATTAGGCATCCTGAATGTAAAACTGCATACAGTTCAAAACTGCATTTTCCTATTCAGAACATAATTAAATGTTAACCACCTGGAATTATTTAGGCAAGAGAATTAATTTAGGAAGTAAATTCAATATTGCATTGAAAAATGTGTCTAAAAAAATCTACGTCAAGTATAGTTAATGGACTACATCACAAAAAGGGTTCAGGTAACTGCTTACATTAAATGTCTTGAGTTAATAAAAGACCGTTTATGGTTAAAAACAGCAAGCTACATAGTTATTAATTATTCATCAGGCTTCCTCTTGGGTTTCTTTGGGTTCCGGGAACGACTCTTTGCCTTACACAGAGGACAGATGGGTGCATTACGATGAATTTGCTGGTGACAAGACAGACATGCCTGTGGACACAAACACATTCATCGGTAAAAAGGTTCGCTCTCGGCATCGTATCCAATGATGGTCAGTATTGCAAACACTACAGTAAATCTTAATAATTACAATAATAAAACTAGCTTTTTGGCTTTGGGATTAAAAAAGGGATTTTTCCACTGTGGTCTCGAAAACTCAGCAACACCACAGTTCAATGGTTCAATTCCCAGAGAGCACACACAGTGATTAAAGGTACTAAATAAACGTATCTGCCACATGTACACGTAAACAATATGAGCGCTGACCTTCATGGGCGGAGGCTGCTGTCGGAATGTGGCTGGTTGCCGGGCATCTTGTTTCCTGGAGACCTGTAGTTGTTGGGCGGCGGCTGCGGCTGCCGCAAGGGATTCTGGGATGATGGGCTCATGTGCCTCCTTCTGCCATTCGGCCTTTTGCTTCTCAAAGTAACTAGACGGGAAAACAAAAACACTTCACGCTTGAAGGTACTTCTATCTGAAACACATGTGGCATGGTTGACTTTGGACCACAACATAAAGGTACTTCACGGCGTTTACAAAATGACCCACTCGAGTGAGAGTCTCTCCTCCTCTTCGTTAAGATTGGGCAGTCTGTTGAGGCCCAGAGCCATCCTGAGAGCATCCACATGTTCCTTCAGCGGCTTGTACTCATCATGGAGACGCCGTGTGGTCTCCAACAGCTTGTTCAGATCATTTTCCGACTGCTTGATAGTACTCTCCATCTTGTGTTCAAAGAATAAAGACACTTTCAGCTCACTCATGTGAACACAACCCACATATCCAACTTGGTCCCAAAAAGACATTAGCTAGCAAAACCATTTAAAGAACTCCACTATTTTTTTTATAAAAACTTTAGAAAATGCTTGTTTCTAATTATATAGAATTACACTAACACCACAAATAGCAGATTCCTACTTGGCTTAAAAACAATCTGCTAAGGCAATAATTGAAGCCTTCACAAAGCCTAATAAACTTGCATTTCTTTTTAAAAACAGGGAACTCATGGTATATTTACATTTTATTACTTACATATTACTAATTGGGATGATCCAAATATCAGTGGTGATATTAAGCCAATTTACATTCAGAATGTTCAGAAAAAACATCACATTAAGGATAAGGATATTCTGGAGATGTTTTTATTACAGTTAAAATGTGTTTAAGACCAGTGAGAAGCTGCAAAAAAGTGGCAAGGTTGTGCCACACAATGCTAAATAGCCTAATGGGATAGAAATATTTTTATAATACTTTTATTTATATACTTTTATAAGACTTGTTTGCACATAATCCCCATAAATTGTATTTTTCCTATTTCCATTTGGGGCATCATGTGAATTTTCTGTGAATACAGTATTTATTATATACACAAAAAAATTCTGTGTGAATTTTCAAAATTCACCAATGTTGTGATGATGCATAAGGAACAACAACAGTGGCTTCACATTTCCTCTGCTGGCCTTATTCTTATTGTGCATATTTCCCCCCATGTGAAATATATGTACATCCAGGGTGGGAACTGAAACTGCTGGTTATTGTGGATTTTTTTAGAGCCATGCATCACAAGGATAATGTTAATTTAGCCATCCATAAAAACACACAAATAAATTGACCAAGATGGTCTGATCACACACCACGTTGATGTCAGCATGAATGAGGCGCAGTTCCTCCACGTGGGCCATCTTCTCCTGGAGAAGCAGGTCCATCTCCTGCTTATATTCTCTCAGATGTTTCTCCTCAGACTCCAACGCTTCAAACTCGCTCTTTAGCCGAGATTTGATCTTCTCCATCTGAAGTGTTTTGTTCCTAAAACATGAACATAGGCATGAGAAACCAACGAAAACGAGGATCATCCAGTTAAGATTTCTGTAATGTAATTTCTTTTAATTTAGCTTGAAAAGGATGTCAGTTTGAAACATCAGGTGTGTATGAGCACCATCACCCTCCACCCTCACACAACTCTCTCTCCATCTCATCTCTCCATCTCATCTCTCCATCTCTCTGGTGTGTGAGTGCAGGTTGATCATCTCAGCAGGTTTAGCTCCTGTGTCCTTTGTTTGGCAGTAGCAGCTAGCTAGTGTGTTGTACAGATACAAAGAGCTAGGCTAGCTAGCTATATAAACAGTGGACGAAAAGGTGAGACACATTACAGACGAACCGCATATTGCACACCATCTACACGTGGATCCATCAGGTCGTAGGAGCGAATTAACCTGCGGATTAAACCAAATCTAAAATCCACACGAGACACGCACGCAGCTCTCCGGCCACCACTGGAGCAAAACAAGACATTCTTACCTTATCTCCAGGATATTTTCTAATTTACACATTATTTCTTGCTCGTCTGCCATGATGTTACTTTATCTCCCGGACGCGTCCACGGAAGGTGTTAATTCCAGCTGACTCGCTGCCTATTTATCCACAAATGCCACTGTAAATAATAAATAAAACCCTCAGACGCCCGACAGCTGGCCTTGCACATCTGCGCATGCGCCTGCAGCAGCCCTGCAGTGACGCTCACGTGTGCGCTGTAGCCGGAGTGAGATTTGTTAAAAGATAACTGGATCATAACTAAGTGTCGTTTGTATTACTTTTTTTAAACTAACGCATATGATTGAAACAAAATCTTTTAAAATGTTACTTCGTGGTTAGACACAGATTAATCGGTGACACACTTTGGTGTGTCAGTAACAAAATAGTTGGGTACACAGAGGTACAAGTAAGAACATCTGAACACATAAATAATATTACAGGGGAAAAAAAATCAGAGCAGTATAAGATTGAGATTCCAGAGTTGCCCCAGGATTTAAAAGATGAAAATATGTTATTTAGCAGCACATAGGACTGGTTTAATTAATCATAATCCTAATACATATTGTAAGTCCTTTCATATGGCTTGAAGAAGGTTTCTCAGGGGAACAAGTTTACAACAAAGTGGAACAACTGAATTAAAAAAGTAATGTCTGTAAGTACTGTTCTAGTTTACTTCTCATAATAGTCTATTAGAATATATTTCAGTAGATTTTAACATAAGTGCTTCATTTTAATTATAGGTACATAGCTAATGTGACATTTTAAAATATGACATTCATTACACTTCTGTTAATTAATGTGACCTTTTAAAATCAAATATGCATATGAACTAATTATAAGATTGATTTACCAAAATATGTCATGTTGCGTGCTGCAGAAAAAAGTTGGAATTTAGATGTCATTCACTGTCTGAAGTGATAATAAAAACCCATGTATGTTTTTCACCACTGATATAATCCATGTTTGAGATCACGAACAGGAGGAACCAGCATCTACAGTGTCAGTCTTCTGGAAACTTAAACGTTTTATCAGTTATTTCAGGTCTCTCTGTAGATGATATATAATGGAGGGCAATGGTCCGTGTTATGTAGCTGATTAACTAATCAGATGATCTTTTACGCTGCTGTAGTAATAAGGGCCACGGGCATCTGACAGCCATTTAACAGTTTGTCAAGAATATTCTCATGATCACCGCAAACTGTATATTTTTATTTCACAGGTTAAAACTGGATTATGTAAATGTTCAGATTTCAAAATTTCCCTGACATTATAATATTTTTAACATCTGACACTACAATGCCTAATCATCGAAATATCCATAAATAGTGTATGACTTAACAAATTACTACTCCGTGAGTTTTATACAATGTTTAATGGATATTTTTTATCCACCAATGAATGTTCGAGTTACCACTATGAACGTTGAGCTGGAGTTTGCAATCCAGCCCAACATACAGGCAAATAGCTTTTCAACCAAGTGAGTATTTGAAATAGTTAGAACATGTGGGGAGGTTAGACATTTCTCATGTTAAACAGCAAAGGTAACATCAAAATAGTACACACAAAAGTCAGAAATCATGACAGTGATCATATGGTGCATGTAAACGTCATGTTTCTCCTTTGCAGGTTGTTGGACTCTAAATGTGGACTGCTGACTCTGGGCTGCAGTTCCAGGACAACAGAGGCTTAACCACATGGCTGAGACTCAACAAGCGGTTCCGTCATGCTAATGCCATTAACGAAATGTGAATTTCTCAGGTTGGCTTAAAATTACTGCAGCACAGAGGCACACAAATGTGACATTTTTAGAAGCCTATATTATCAACATATGTTCCAAAATAAACGGGACACATTTATTTTTCTAGTGCATGTGAGTACGTACTTTAACTTTAGTTTGTTACTTTTGTATATTATAAGTGACAGGAGGCCATAAAACGCTCTTCTTGCAGGTGAAGATCATCCTGAACAACGACATCTACTCCTTGCCAGGAACTGTTGTGCTACTAGCATCTTATGCTGTGCAGACCAGACACGGCTGCATGTACTACCATGTGCCAGGACATGTGTCGTTTGAAGTTGCTCTCCCCAAAGGTGTTAGCTATATCTTCAGACTATCCTAATGTCAACCAAACATATTTTGAAATGTTTTGCAAGACATTGAGTCTATATGTTTAATGTGTTTTGTATGCACTTTATGGTAAGAGTCTTGGAGCACGTAAGATGTCTAAAGAGCAGTGGGAGGAACAGATTTGGGTCTGGCATGAACAGCATAAGCGTCTAGCCAGGTACTGTACAATAAATCCGTTAAAACACTGTAGAACTGTAGAATCTCCTGTTTTACAACATCTCTGCTCATTTGTGTTCTTCTCTAGCCAAAGAATTGTGAGATAGCTGAGTCAGCCAAAGCCAATGTGTAAAAATACTGAACCATGTGTAAAAATACTGAACCATGTGTCACAAAGTCTCCATTTGGAAAACTCCACACATCACCCCTTTCTTGCTTGTACTTTTCTGACTCCACCTCGTTAATGTCTACATCTTTTGTATGTTAATGCAGTAGTTAATGACTGATGTCATTAGAAATACTTCAGAAGTACCTAATCTCACTGAACTCTTAATTAGCTACATCTCTCTTTTATAGATGTCCAGTAACAGATTATGGTCCCTGTATATGTTCTCATGTGTTTGTTACCCATTGCCGATGTCCTTTGCATGGCAAGCTATTAATTCTCAACAAAACACTGGTGCCAGCACTGTAGTGACATAGTAGTGGGTGTTGCATGTGTGAGTATGTCAGGAACAGCACTGTAGTGACATAGTAGTGGGTGTTGCATGTGTGAGTATGTCAGGAATAGCACTGTAGTGACATAGTAGTGGGTGTTGCATGTGTGAGTATGTCAGGAACAGCACTGTAGTGACATAGTAGTGGGTGTTGCATGTGTGAGTATGTCGGGAACAGCAGTGTTGTGACATAGTAGTGGGTGTTGCATGTGTGAGTATGTCAGGAACAGCACTGTAGTGACATAGTAGTGGGTGTTGCATGTGTGAGTATGTCAGGAACAGCAGTGTTGTGACATAGTAGTGGGTGTTGCATGTGTGAGTATGTCAGGAACAGCAGTGTTGTGACATAGTAGTGGGTGTTGCATGTGTGAGTATGTCAGGAACAGCAGTGTTGTGACATAGTAGTGGGTGTTGCATGTGTGAGTATGTCAGGAACAGCAGTGTTGCTGGAATTTTTGCATGTTGGCAGATACAAATACAAGCTGTGCTTAGTATGATTTGAACTAGAGTATTTTACTGCTCAACTACAAGCCATTTCTGATAATTAAATGCTTCTAATAGATTGTCTGGTTAGTGTATACAGTCCCCTTTTGCCATTAATACTTAATGACATTTTGCTAGTGTGTGCTAGCATTTCTCTATGTTCCTAGCCCTTGATCAAGCCTTCGTATTGCATTTCCATGCTTGGTCATGTTTAGTTATTGTGGATATGTCTTTCACAGTGTTGCCTGCTTGAGTTTTTGATTGCTTTTCTCACGTGGACCTCACGTGCTGCTCACGTGTATCCTCTGTCCCATGCTTTATATCCAATGATGCTAAGTCCTTACACAACTGTACACCTACACTTTCTATTCCTTTTTTCACATGAAGCTATGGTGGAGTATCTCAAGATTGGCCAGGATTAGGATTAGGATATGTATAGGGTAAAAAAATTAAGCCAACTGACAAGAGGTCCTGTATGTGTGACCTGTCAGTTAGTTTAGATCAGTCTCAGTTAAGATCACCTCACTAGGAACTGAATGTTCCAAATAAACCTCATTACAGAAGTGATATACCTCTGTTATCTCCATTAAAATCAATCACAGGACTTTGTGTTCTGTGCAACCCGCCTACGCGTTAACAAGCGCATCTGGGCTCTGTGTGGGAAAACTTGATCTACATGCATCGTCGCCAACCAGACACCATCGAGGTGCAGAAGATGAAGGCCCAAGCAAGAGAACAGGAGAACAAGAGGGAACAAGAGAGGGAACAGAAATTCTGTACAAGTGTGTTATTGTGTCCTGTAGACTGACAGAAATAGGGCACACTTCTGACACTGACTGTGGTTACCACAACATTAGAATATAAAATATTACATATTACAAATATAAAAAGTACATAAAATATAACACAGAAAGTCATTTTCACTTCTCTACAATGTTATAATGCTCAGATTCAGATGTTAGTGGTTGTCCTACTGGTTTGGTTTAGGGCACTACAGGAAAATCTAAAAGAAGCAAGAAAATGCTGAAAGGCAGAATGAAAATATTGCCAAAGAGACCATGTAGCTCATGGGTTTGAATTGAGAGTTTGAATTGCGAACAGGGAACACCAGCCACCAAATTAGCAAAATTTCTAAATTTACAGTTTTTGACGACTGCTAACATGCGTTTCCCAAAACTTCAGATACATTGTCAAAACTCTAAACACAGCAACACATTGACCTCACACAAATAGCCAAATACTTAATACCGTGTTCAAAAGCGCATTTTCTTAACTAAATAACAACTCTGCATTTCACAACGCAAAGTTTTCTCTTTATACACCAATGTTGTTAAAACACAGCAAACCTGGTTCAGTATCCAATCATTCTTTCAAACACTAGCACAGATTCTCTATTTGAGATGAACATAGTCAATCACTGCACAATCACTGTAAAAAAACTAACATTTGATGGCAGTACAGAAACAGTATTACATGTAATATTTTACTCTCTCCCAGCAAACAACAGATATTTTACAGTAACATCTGTTGTTTTCTTAGTCAGTTCATTTTTACTGTAATCCGCTTCATTTGGACTTTTTTTTTTACAAATGTGTGTATTTTTGGCAACATACTGCATACACAATGAGTGATATTTACTGTTAGGTACTATATGGAATGTAGATTAGACAAAAAAAGTAGTCAGTAACAGTTTTGCAGTAAAGGGTATATTTTACTGTATTAGGGACATTACTGTAAATTGTGGCCTAAACCAAAAAATAATTACCGTAATTGTAAACATAATTAGCCATGGTCTCATATATGTAAAAATACACATATACAAAAAAAGCCACACAAGGGGGAAAAACAGAATACAAAACTGAACAGTCTTGTTATGTGTAATGTAAGTGGTGTTCAGCAGTTGGCCACATGTTTTTCATCCTCATCACATCTGATGTTAGCCCTTGCCATGCACCTGAGATAGAAAAGCTTGGTATGCCTTATTCACCCCTGGCAGTCTTCAGCTGAAATGTCTCTGCAGCCGGGATTCATTGCATCCAGGAGGGACATTTGGTCATGGGGCCGATGATCATACACCTTCAACCTCCAGACTGAAAAAAGTTCCTTAGTGGGGTTGAGGAAAGGTGAGATGGGCGGGAGGAAAATTTGCAGGACAAATTGTTATATTTGCTCCAGAGGTGTATAATCCAAGTTCAGAAAGTAAAAGTCCTCACCAGGATTTTGCTCAAGCTTGCTAGATTTTCTAATTAGTGCAATCCAGGTAAAATTAGTGGAATCAACACAATCCAGGAAGCCTGAGCAAAATCCTGGTGAGGACTTTTACTTGAACCTGGATTATACACCTCTGATTTGCTCCTCTCTGACCCGGTACATTACTGTACTTCATTTTATTTCATTGAACTATATGTGCAAAAAATATGTATTACAGTAATAGCTTTTCAGCTGCCTTTGTTTTTGCAGAACTTTGCATTTTTGAACCTTAGGTTTTCATTTTTGACATGCTGTGTGCAAGCAATTGTAAATAAGGCAAAAATGATCCAGAATTTTGTTATTGGATAACCTTGTGTGTATAGAAAATTTAAGCATTATAAAAACATGTAAAATGACTGCATTTTGTGCCATAACAACATGAGTTGAACTAATAATATAGCCACTATAGACTGATGTTGTGTTCAATGTGTTTAGAGTTTTGAAAATGTGACTACAGATTGGACAATCGCACGTTAGCAGTCGTCCAAAACTGTAATGTCATGGTGCTGTGGGTGAAAATAGTCGTAGTCTGGTTGTGTCACATTTGCTAATCCAGAGCTTGAAGAACAGACCCAGCACACACTGCTGCTGGAGAAGGAGAGTATGTTTGTTCAGGAGGAGGCTGACAGACTGGAGGGGAGCGCAGGCTGGCAGAGGAGGCCAAGGCCACACTGCTTGAGCAGTTCGAGAACCAAACCACCAACGGTCCAGAGCAGGCATCATCATAGAGTCTGCCCAACAGGTTATACTGCATATCACATACCACGAAAAGATCTTATCTGACTTCTGTTTTCTTTCTAAAGGCCACAGAGTTGGCTCGAGATCTGCTGGTTGGAAGATGCCATGAAGAAGAAGAAGAATAAGAAGAAGGGGCTAGAAAGTGGGAGAGTAAGAGGAATCTCATGATGTCAAGGCACAAAACACAGAACTAACCTAAAGGTACTCAATGTTTGCTTCATAAATGCAGATAAATGCAGGACGAATTTGATGAGCAGTGGTTTATTCATCTGCCCATCGTTTCTGAACAAGCCATCACGGTAGGTGGACCTGCAGAAGACAATGGAAGAACTGTAGCATAGGTTGATGAGGATGTACTTCCAAATGCCATCACAGATGGAAATTCACCATGATGACAACGATGAGAGCAGCGCAGGACAACAGTGAGGAGCAGCAGGACAGCAGTGAGGAACAGCAGGACAGCAGTGAGGAGTAGAGCAGGACAACAGTGAGGAGCAGCAGGACAACAGTGAGGAGCAGCAGGACAACAGTGAGGAGTAGAGCAGGACAACAGTGAGGAGCAGCAGGACAACAGTGAGGAACAGCAGGACAACAGTGAGGAACAGCGGGACAGCAGTGAGGAGCAGCAGGACAGCAGTGAGGAGCAGCAGGACAACAGTGAGGAGTAGAGCAGGACAACAGTGAGGAGCAGCAGGACAACAGTGAGGAACAGCAGGACAACAGTGAGGAGCAGAGCTGGACAACAGTGAGGAACAGAGCAGGACAACAGTGAGGAGTAGAGCAGGAGAACAGTGAGGAACAGCAGGACAACAGTGAGGAACAGCAGGACAACAGTGAGGAACAGCAGGACAACAGTGAGGAACAGAACAGGACAACAGTGAGGAGCAGAGCAGGACAACAGTGAGGAGCAGCAGGACAACAGTGAGGAATAGCAGGACAACAGTGAGGAGCAGCAGGACAACAGTGAGGAACAGCAGGACAACAGTGAGGAGCGCAGGACAACAGTGAGGAGTAGAGCAGGACAACAGTGAGGAGTAGAGCAGGAGAACAGTGAGAAACAGCAGGACAACAGTGAGGAGCAGCAGGACAACAGTGAGGAGTAGAGCAGGACAACAGTGAGGAGTAGAGCAGGACAACTGTGAGGAACAGCAGGACAACAGTGAGCAGCAGGACAACAGTGAGGAGCAGCAGGACAACAGTGAGGAACAGAACAGGACAACAGTGAGGAGTAGAGCAGGACAACAGTGAGGAGTAGAGCAGGAGAACAGTGAGGAACAGCAGGACAACAGTGAGGAGCAGCAGGACAACAGTGAGGAGCAGCAGGACAACAGTGAGGAGCAGAGCAGGACAACAGTGAGGAGCAGCAGGACAACAGTGAGGAGCAGAGCTGGACAACAGTGAGGAACAGAACAGGACAACAGTGAGGAGTAGAGCAGGACAACAGTGAGGAGTAGAGCAGGAGAACAGTGAGGAGCAGAGCAGGACAACAGTGAGGAACAGCAGGACAACAGTGAGGAGCAGAGCAGGACAACAGTGAGGAGCAGAGCAGGACAACAGTGAGGAGCAGCAGGACAACAGTGAGGAACAGAGCAGGACAACAGTGAGGAACAGCAGGACAACAGTGAGGAGCAGCGGGACAACAGTGAGGAACAGCAGGACAACAGTGAGGAACAGCAGGACAACAGTGAGGAGCAGCAGGACAACAGTGAGGAGCAGCAGGACAACAGTGAGGAACAGAGCAGGACAACAGTGAGGAACAGCAGGACAACAGTGAGGAACAGCAGGACAACAGTGAGGAGTAGAGCAGGACAACAGTGAGGAACAGAGCAGGACAACAGTGAGGAACAGCAGGACAACAGTGAGGAGTAGAGCAGGACAACAGTGAGGAACAGAGCAGGACAACAGTGAGGAGCAGCAGGACAACAGTGAGGAGCAGCAGGACAACAGTGAGGAACAGAGCAGGACAACAGTGAGGAACAGCAGGACAACAGTGAGGAGCAGCGGGACAACAGTGAGGAGCAGCAGGACAACAGTGAGGAGCAGCAGGACAGTGGCTGAGAATAACGACTGCCTGCAGAAATCTTTGCTGGTGAGTTTGGTAAGCAGTAGTTAGTGGCACCAAAGGAAGCAAGAAAAGTTACTGTAGATATGTTGTCTGTATCTTCAGAAATTGCATGTGACAATTTTTACTGATTTTATGTATATCTTTAGACTTTTGTATTGAAGCAATGTATAATGTTTTCAAACAAAGTTATTTCATCACACTAATTCAAGATAAAATAAAGCTTGTGTAGAGAAGTGTGATACATTAGTACTTACATTTAGTTTCAAGCCTAATCTTGAATATCCTTAAAACCTGTAATAGCATTTGTAACATTTCTGACAGTATTATTTTGCTATGTGCCTAATAATCATATTGTATTGATACAAGTTATTGTTTTTGGCAGGAGGGGCAGGATTACCCAGTAAAGCGGAACCTTACAGTATTTCTGAAGATTATATTTCAGGGACATTGCAGATTATTTATTTTGGATTTGTTTGCTTTCACAGGTCTTTAACTCAGAGTTATTTGGCGCTCGTGATGATATCAAGACAGCAGAAAACGACCGTATCCATGCGGAGAATGTGCGATTAGAGAGGGACAAATACATCTGACAAGATCTGACAAGAAGAAAACACCAACCAGTGCATTGTGTACATTAAAACATCTCCCTGACTATATAGCTGGCTTCTTTGATGTTGTCTAAATAGAAGCTGTCTGATAATGTAGTCTAAATAGTAGCTGTCTGATAATGTAGTCTAAATAATAGAGCTCTCAGATAATGTAGTCTAAATAGTAGCTCTCTGATAACGTAGTCTAAATAATAGAGCTCTCAGATAATGCAGAGTAAATAGTAATGCCCTCTGATAATGAAGTATAAATAGTAATGCTCTCTGATAATGTAGTTTAAATAATAGAGCTCTCTGATAATGTAATCTAACGGGCTGCAGGGAATCCCTATTTATTCAGTTTATTGTGTATAAGTAGCTACCCAAAAGCTTAAGACTATGACAGTATAACCTCTGACTTTGTAACATAGATGACACCTGTTTCTGGACTACATGTTTTACTATTCATGGAAATGAAAATACTTCCAACTTGTTGGGGCCTGCTAGAAATGTCTGCCTGCAAATTAAATCCAGGCCCGAATGCCATATACTACTGTTGCAGAATGAGCAAAACATATTCATCCAATTTTAATCACATAGAATGTTCAGCAAAGCACACCGAAATATTTGGTTTTAAATAAGCCATGAAATGGTATCTGGTGGAATGCGAGACCCATGTTTCAAATGTAGCAGGATCGTGCTTTGATAATGAGGCGAAAGACACTGTGTTCCCTCTCAAAGACATCTGACCTTTTTTATGCAACATTTTTGATATATCTTGCAAGTAGCAGCCTTAATGAAACACAGACATTAGAAAAATTAAGTTCCTATGAAGTTCCTTTCTCTCACTCAGAAAAAGCAACAAGATTTAACAAATTATTTAGTGTGTTTGGTCTAGTCTTGTAACGACGTAGCAATGTAGAAAATAAAAGGGTTATTCATGCATTATGTATATCTAGCCGGCGAGTATTTTTAGGAACTTCAGCACGCCTTTCGCAGAAAGTACTGACTGTACCCGCGATACAGTAGGTCAATGCGACAAGGCGCTCATATAATCGCATGGGCTGAAAACATTCTTCATATGTGTGAGTGGGGTGTAATAAGAGCTTTAAGCATACTGGGGATCATACCTGTCCAGCCTTTAATAGTTACACACAACCATAAATATGACATATGTCTCGTGCTCCTGACTACAGAATGGGAGGAGATTATGCAAAGTGTCGTCTGTGCATCAGCAAACCGCGAATTTATTTCTGCAACTGGAGGACGCAGCAGGTTTAAGTTTAAGCCCTGGCCAATATGCAATAGAGGAAACGATGAAACGGAACACTTATTAAGGCTAAACTAAGATTATTCGTTATCTGGAGCAGCTGCATCAGAAGACAAAAAGTCTGACAGTGTATAACAGGTTGTCAATCATTTATGGGGACATGATGAAATGCTTGAGGTGAACTGAGAAAAGGATGTCAAACTAAGACAAGTCAGCGATGGATCTAACACAGGAGAGACGTATCGGAACAAACGAGTCCACTATGAACGGTGCAGCCGACCGCTTCAGCGCTTTTGACGAAGACTGGACAAGACCGAGATTTTATAGTGAAACTGGGAACTTAGTTGAGTTACGAACAAATAGTCTACTGAAAACCGAGACTAACATCAAGAACAGCAGTGGAGACTGTCTACACGGGAACGACAGTGCTGCAATACTCACACAATCTGCTAAACACTATGCGGTTCCGCCGATCGACCCAGACCCACACGAACCGTTTTATGATATAGGCGGATGTGATATATATGGTGCTCCTCCTTTGATGGATTGTGCTTCCCAGCATTTCTACCCAGACGGAACCTTCACGAGGAAACCTTTCACCGTTTCATCAGCAGGGCTCCTGGACACACGTGTACTCAACTTTGACCATAGGTAGGCAAAGCATTTTAGTACCACTTCCCCAATAGTTCACATCACTGATAAACGTCGCCATGTGTTTATGTGCATGGATCCTTGGTTTACGTATCAGCTGTTATGTGGAGCCTGTTTGCTGCATCTTTATGTTCCGATGACCTATAATAACCGGTAAAGAGAAAACAGCAAGCCTCTAAATATCCACCAAGTGCCACGATCAGTCAGTGAGAAGATCTGCACAATGTGAGTCCCTCCTAGGTACGTTATCTGCTCCAGGCCCACACAACGGTATTCTCTGGCTCACAATGTGACTAAGCATTAATTTGTAGGCCTAACGCTAAAATAGGTTCAATGACCGAAGTCAAAAATTCCATGTGCCCTAAAAGTGGCTTAGATGTAACTCTACACTTTTGCTTTCGTTTATTTTCACGGATCTATGAATATGTAAATACTTCCAACTTCTATATGTCCACACACCACTCCGCCTGCCAAGAGTTTGTCCTGCTCACCTTTGACTGCATATCACACACGCGCGCACACACGCGCGCACACACGCACACATGGCATCCTACAAGCGTATCATAATTGTCATATATTAATCTATCGCCCCTTTGGTCTCCATGGCCTCTAGTCACCTTGTAAACGTTTAGATGTTTCTTTAGGAAACGCTTTGAAGAAGGCGCCTGCTGCTTCACAATATAGCTACAGTTTATATATATTTCATACAGCATGCAGGAATTATTATGATATTGACAGTGTACAATATGTACATTTAAAAACTTTTATGCTTTAGAAACCCCCACGAATAAAATACCTAAAAGAAGCAACCTAATACCCGTGTATGATGTGTGATTAGCTATTGTGCATGGTTGTTTTTCCAGGTTGTGTTAATGTTGGCAACTCCTTGACCACAAATCATTCATATGAATGCATGTGGGCGAAGGTTGTGTTCAGGGCTTTGTGCATTCTTCTCATGCCACATGCAACTTGAAACTAGACTGCTACAGCTAATGCTATTCTAGCAGCCTATGATCCTGACATGCTTCCTTCAGTCAAGTGACATGTTCTGTCAAAAGTAATTAATATAGCCATCATATAATTCAGCAATTTAACTATCTGACAAACTGTTTTGAGTAACATTTGCCATACATTTCTTCATCAACATTCTCAAATGTCTTTTCAGCATTTTACGTGAATATATAACTTGGCAGGCAAATATTGTGTAATAGCATCTTGCACATGCAGACTCATTGTGCACAGGCAGATAAAAGAAGAAAAATACATTTAGCCACATATACTGCAAGTTGATTTCTAATTGTCAGATACTTTTTAAAATACACATGGCTGACATCTGGCCCAGGAGCAGTGTTAAAATGTCAGGCGGGCCCAACACTGTTCAGGTCGGCGAACATCAGAGATTGGCGAACGCTGATGTTGAGGTGGTGAACATAATGTGTTAACACAACTATTTAACACAATTCACTTGAATGTTTAACCTCTCGACATAGAAAAGGGTCTTATTGGTTTGTTTTGACTGGACTGCACGTCCAGTCAAAACAAACCAATAGTATTTGTTGGCAAACAATGACAAAGCCAAGTGTGCAATAAAATGTCGGCGCAGCACGGATATAAAACAAAACGATTCCCCAGCTTCATTCCCTCGTGGAAAGTTTTCATGGGCTGACTTGACCTTTCTGTACTTGAAATGTTCTGCAAAGTTTGTAGGGAATATCCTAACGAGGCAGATAAAAGTGGTTCGTTTTTGTCAGAACTAAAACTTTTCGAATCATAACTCGAGAGTCACGATAAGATCACACTGTGTTAGTCACAACAGGATCAGGCTGTGAGAAGATAAAGACTGACAAATCTATATGAGATCAATAAAAAACGGCCCTGGAATTTGACAGCTAGTACTGAACTGACATTACTTACAGTAGGTAAGGTAATGTTGGTTAACTTGCATGCCAATAAGTTGAGATTAATTATAATGTTAATTAAAAACACTACATAGTTAACATGGTAAAAAAAAAAACAAAACGTTTTACTTTGAAACGTCAGCTAAAATGTTCTGAAAAGGCCACTGCCAACTTCTTTTTGATTTATAGCCTCAAATGCCTCACTGTAAACTTAGCTGTGTCAACAATATGATTATGAATAAATATTGTGCTATATCGCATGTGATGACCTGCAGCAGACCAACTATTGTCTGTGTTTCTATAAAAATATATTGGCAGACTTTTAGGTTTGTTGAAATGCAACCGTATTCTTTTACACTAACACACAGTACGACCTTGGGGACCGGGTGTCATAGTTACATCATTAACGTTCATTATTCAGGCTAGCTAACATGGCTTTGAACTCCACAGATGATGGAAAATAACAGTGTTTACTGTGTGCCATTCTGTGTCACTGGGTGTGTTTTGAGGTTGTCAGGGCCATTGCCACGTAGCATAGAGTATTAACGTACTATCTTGTAAGGTAACAAAAATCATTTTGATTGTTTTATATTCACATATCCTCATCTAAACATTTCCTCACATTCCACTAGTAGATGTGACCTAGATTACCTAATATAACAAGAGTACTCTAGTTTTACATTTTTGTTTATAATGGCTGGTATGTGCATCAAGTGTTGTCCTTAAAGTCATTATCCTTAAGTTCTAAGTAAAAAAAATAAAAAGGATTTTTACCCATCTTTGCCTATGCAGGAATTCTCTGTTCGTAGAAACAGGCGCTGTTGTGTGTGGGGACGACACAAAAGAAGCTCAGATTCCACCAAGTTAGACAGCATTTTATTTGGTGTATTATACAGGCAGTTTGTGGATTGCGGATGTGACCGCGTTCTCCGGCCATGTAAATAGTCTTGAAAAGCTGTTTATTTGTCCAGGGAGATAACACACTGCATACATGCCAGTTTCAGCAGATGATATTGTGTTAAAATAGATCACTTGAAGTGATAACACTGTGTGTGGCATCTCCTCCTCCTCTTCCACCTCCTCTCTCTCTCTCTCTCTCTCTCTCTCTCTCTCTCTCTCTCTCTCTCTCTTCCAGTCTGGAGAACACAAACCTCCTGTTTCCAGTCCTGCGCGTGTGCCAAATCTGTGGAGAACAGGCCTCTGGGTGCCACTATGGGGTTCTTACATGTGCCAGTTGCAAAGTGTTTTTCAAGAGGGCTGCTGAGGGTGAGTGTTGAGGACGCTGTGTTGGTCATCTGCACAAGGCAGCGCAGGTTTAACTTGCTCCTACGTGCTTACATGTAATTTCTTCTGCACACATAATGGTATTTGAACACATCAGGGGTTTTGTGGCCTGTTTCCTTGGACAGTAACACTACAGGGTTAAATTCCAGGGGCAGCAGGTCATTCAAGCTGTTTTATGTTTTTAGGTAAACACAAGTTTCTGTGCGCTGCCAGAAACAATTGCACAATTGATAAGCTGCGGAGACGGAACTGCCCATCTTGTCGTCTTAAAAGATGCATTGAATCAGGGATGAGTCTGCGAGGTATCTGCTCATAGCTCCTCAGTCTTTTTCAAAGACATTGTTCCCAGGGCTTTTGAGGTTTAAAATGGGATTCAATCTTAACAGAAGTGAAATGGAATTAAATGAGCAAGGATGTAATGGAATTAGCCTTAGGTTTTGCTATGACTGAGATAAACGCAGAAAACTATTCCTCTACATTGTGTGGATATGGTTAGAGTTTATTTAGCTCCTTCTATACATACTGTATGAAACATGTTATTACATCATTAAAATAAGCTACACACATCAAATGTGTTGCAGGATAAGTGACATCAACAATGAAGCGGAACTGTAATTTGACGTAGATTAAAAACTGTTTAATTCTGCTCGCTGAACCAGCTCAGTCCACCTAATTTTGCTTATTTTGCTTCATTCAAGCCCGAAAACTGGGGAAAATCAAGCAGGCTGTGGCAGTCAGGAGTGACCCGGCCTGGGTGCCAGTGGTCACGGCCATGACGCCCGTCTCTCCCCTCCCGGCTCTGCGGGACCAGCATGGCCTCCTCAGCATCCTGGCTCGGATTGAACCCGCACCGGTGAACGCCGGCCATGACCCGGCTCAGCCCGATTCGGCCGACTCTCTGTTGACCAGTCTCAACGAGCTGGGAGAGCGTCAGCTCGTCACGGTTGTCAAATGGGCCAAGGGTGTGCCAGGTAACAGCAGACGAAGAGAAGATGAATACTTCATCGATCATCAAAAACAAACAAGCATCGGTTATTAATGATGCAGTACAAGGGTGGCTCTGATTCATGATCTACTACCCTGGAGAGATTAGTTGCAGCCTGAATCGAATGCATCTGTTCCAGCTGATCTAGGCCTTTAGACTGTGTATTAGGATCAGGCTTGTTGGAACTAAACTTTGCAAGACTCTTAGGCTGGGAATTTTTGGTAAAGAAACTCTAAAAGTTACAGGATGCGGTAATGTTTTTTTTTTATGATACATTTACAAATATTCAAGGAAATTATGTTCACATGGATATTTTGTTACAGATTAGGTAATGTTCAGTGCATATACAGTGTTTGTAAAAAATATCTAAACTCAGTATATGAAGTAGCCATATAAAAAAATAAATATATGGAATAGTACATAAAATTTTTTAATATGCATTTTAACCATATACTTAATTTCAAGTAATAAAGTAAAGAAATACATTAATATAATTAAATAATTAATACATATAATTGTGATTTCTGTTAAACAGCCATATGTAACAGACACCCACAAACAGATTTATATTTGATCTTTGTGTGTTGATGCCGTGGATGGTGTTTGTTCTGCACTGCCTTGTTGTTGAGGCAGGCTTTCAGAAGCTGCACGTGGATGACCAGCTGGCTGTAATTCAGTACTCCTGGATGGAAATCATGGTGTTCGCCTTGGGATGGAGGTCCTTCAAAAACGTCAATGCCAGAATGCTCTACTTTGCCCCTGATCTTGTGTTCAATGAGTAAGCAAAGGTTTAGCAAAACATCACTGTCACATACGCCAGCATTGCTGAAATATTAATGATCCATAAACATGGCTACCTTTTGCTGCAACAGATGGTTAGCATTTTTTTAGCTTTCTATTGGCAACATGGTCTTTTAACAGCATGCTATTCGCTTTTAAGTACGGCTCTTTCACTGAAGCCAAAAGGCACGAGTAAACTTTACTCACAGTGGTTTGCCCTCGGTGTCAACCTAACCCTGCCATACCTCCCATCTAAACACTCACTCTGAATAATGCATCTCACATAAATATTTCATCAAGGCTCTGATGTACAGGTATGCCTTCACACGTCTGGTGCTTATAGTAAATATGTGGTCTTGTCCTGACAAATACACCCTGTAAGGGGAGGTAGCAGAGAAACGAGCCAGTTATCTACAGTGGGGGTGAAATTTCACACGGCAATAACAGTTTAGCGGCTAGGCTTGATGGCGGGCGTGGGTAATGGAGATGACTGGCCCTGGGTAATGACTCGTCCCCCGCCCTGTTCTCCCTGCAGCCAGAGGATGCAGGTGTCCAGTATGTATGAGCACTGCCTGCGTATGCGACACCTCTCTCAGAGGTTCGGCCGCCTCAAGGTGACGCAGGAGGAGTTCCACTGCATGAAGGCTCTGCTCCTCTTCAGTGTCGGTGAGTGACGGCTCTCCAGAGACTGCACCACACAGCTCTGTCACCTCCTCCACCCCCCACGACTGCACCACGCAGCTCTGTCACCTCCTCCACCCCCCACGACTGCACCACACAGCTCTGTCACCTCCTCCACCCCCCATGACTGCACCACGCAGCTCTGTCACCTCCTCCACCCCCCATGACTGCACCACGCAGCTCTGTCACCTCCTCCACCCCCCACGACTGCACCACGCAGCTCTGTCACCTCCTCCACCCCCCATGACTGCACCACGCAGCTCTGTCACCTCCTCCACCCCCCACGACTGCACCACGCAGCTCTGTCACCTCCTCCACCCCCCATGACTGCACCACGCAGCTCTGTCACCTCCTCCACCCCCCACGACTGCACCACACAGCTCTGTCACCTCCTCCACCCCCCACGACTGCACCACGCAGCTCTGTCACCTCCTCCACCCCCCATGACTGCACCACGCAGCTCTGTCACCTCCTCCACCCCCCATGACTGCACCACACAGCTCTGTCACCTCCTCCACCCCCCACGACTGCACCACGCAGCTCTGTCACCTCCTCCACCCCCCACGACTGCACCACGCAGCTCTGTCACCTCCTCCACCCCCCACGACTGCACCACACAGCTCTGTCACCTCCTCCACCCCCCACGACTGCACCACGCAGCTCTGTCACCTCCTCCACCCCCCACGACTGCACCACGCAGCTCTGTCACCTCCTCCACCCTCCACGACTGCACCACACAGCTCTGTCACCTCCTCCACCCCACGACTGCTCCACGCAGCTCTGCTGTCCAAACCTCATCGTCACAAACATGATGTATGAAGACAAAGACTGAACCTAGCACAACGTTTGGGCAGTTTAATATACGGTGTAACTGCGCACTTGGTGGGAGGGAACGATTTGGAGAACTAAATTAAGGGGCTTCTGTCAGGCGCCGTGCTGCTGTTCAGCTGATGTAAGCGGCAGAAAAAAAGATTTGGGGCTGCGTTGCCTCTTGTCTCCACGCTAATGAAGTAATGAAGTGTCAGCTCTCAGATGCTTGAATTTTAATTGCCTTGAATGTAACTGCAGTTGGAGCCAGGTTGCATCATCTCTGTTACATCCAGAACCTCAGGTAGTCTGACTTTTGCTAGAGCTGAGACTGAAACAGAAATAAAAAAATATGTGTAGGTGGTCAGAAGTGAAGCAGTCGTGTAGAATGTTATAAAGACTGCTCTCTCACAGTTACCCCGGCCCAGGAATGTTTCTCCTCTTTGAGTCTGGTTTGCTTTAGTTCCAGAGCACGGCCTGAAGAGCCAGAGATGTTTTGACGAATTGCGATCTACCTACTTCAACGAGCTGGACCGCTTGGTCTCGCACACCAGTCGGGGTGACCACGCCGAGAGACTGTTCCAGCTCACTCAGCTTCTGAACTCCCTGCACCGGGTACGGGCTCATGTTCACGCTTTTCTTTATTCATGACTTAATGCTGCGCTCAGTTCTTCTTCTACGTTCTCATGCTCCTCTCCATGAACGTTCCCTCTCTGGCTGCAGATCGTGAGGAAGCTTCATCAGTTCACCTACAACCTGTTTGTCCAGGCCCAGTCCCTGTCGGTGAAGGTGAATTTTCCGGACATGATCTCCGACATCATATCTGTTCACGTACCAAAGATTCTCACAGGCATGGCCAGGCCAGTTCTCTTCCACGAATAGCACAGCGACCTTAAGCCGTCTGCCCCTATAGCCTTGTCTGGTGCACATCTGTGGGGTGTTTTGGCTGCAGCTGCTGTAGCAAATTTTGCTTTTTCCCCCTCCAAACGCTGTTTTGTTGAAGCCAGTACTGAAAACAACGCAAAGCCCTTTATTTTTGTTAAATGGTGTTTATTTTCAATCTCCTTACCAAAACGAAGGTTTTTCTTCATTTTATAAATGCAGCCATTGGTGAAGTAGTAGCTGCAATTATTTTTTCTGGCCAGAAAACTATGGTTAATTAATTTTTGTTTTCCAGTTTAGAACTCATTTATCTTTTTTTGTTAAGTTTGTGTGATAGCACAAAATACTTACTGTAACATTAGTGTACTACTGCAGTTCAAAATGAGCTCACACTTCCTTTTGATTATTTTTTTATTTTCCTTCAAAGTAAACAGTAATTATAGGCTGTCAGGAAAACCTTATGGAGCAGAAAGTACACATTTTCTCCAAAAACCTAACAGCATAAAACATGATGCTGACAAAAAAATAAGATTATTTACAGACTTTGAATTGCTTTAACTTGGATTGATAAGTTATGAATGTAGTTAAGGTGTAACAGAGTTACATCTAGATTTGGTTTTAATGTCTAAAGGTACATGCAGTTAAATGGCAAAACAATTTTAGTCTTAAGCTGAGAGGAGATGAAGAGAAATATAGTTCTAAGCTAAGTAGACAAATAACATACACAATGTTGCAAAATGTTTGTGTGAAAATATGCATGAGGCAAACTAGGCAAACTTTGTGTTTTATGAATCAATTCAGGACAATGGCTAACGTTATGTAGAGCCAAAAATATATAATTACATTGGTTGGTTTGTTTACCTTAGACTTAAGAAAGGTTCCATAAATATAACTAATTATCAGGTAAATTTCCACTTTAACTGCACAGTATATAATGATTAGATTTTTTGTTATTTTCACTTAAACGTTCAGTCTAAAAGGTTGGGGGGCTTAAATGGAGAACTAAACACCAGTGTGTTTGCAAATCAGACAGATGGTCTGAAATACAAAAACGTCAGTGCGCACAACAAAGGCAGAAGGAGGCTGAGACATCTCCCTTCACTACAAGTTAAATCCCAAGGACACGGACCTTTACTAAAACAAAGGGCCAAAAAACATTTAATTCACAAGGGTTAGTTTTGCAAGAACTTATGACCAAAGCGAGCATCCACCTGTACCTCCCAAGTTTTGCATCTATGCCAGTTGTTTATTATCTTCTTTTAATCTGATCGATTTGTACTTTCTATTGGAAACAATTCTCTGTCCTGGATCTGATAACAGGCAGGATCTGTTTTCTGTCTTCACTGCCATCACTGCAACCCCCCCCCCCCCCCCACACACACACACACACACACACAAACACACACACGCATGCACACACACACACACATACACGCACATATACACACACGTCTGAGAGGAAAAAAAAATCTTAACAATGAATACAAATGAAATAAAGGACTGAGGGATCATTCCTGTGTCTGACGGCTACATGTCTGTGAGAGTATTATGGGCTGCTGCTGTTGTCATGGTTTTTGTTGTCATAGTTTTTCGTTCAGTACACAGAACCTTTTTGGCTTTCTGTAAAACTCATTCGTGTAGTGAAAATGAATGAGAAACTACTTTGTGCTTAGATTTATTGTATGTTTTCAAATGATATAAATCTTACTTTGTAAATAAACATAATTCAGCAAATCCCTGAGATACTGTCAATCACAATTTCCTGTAGTGGGCAGTTATTTACTGCACCTATGTGGTACTTACACATTGCATCATCACAGAACCCTCTAGTGGTGAAATAGTATAACCACTGCCAACCTTAAACCCACTGCGTTAAAAAGAAAAGCATCACATTTGAGTGCGCATCACTATATATATAGTATATATACATTACATTTCATTGTGACATGATGTGCTTATGATGGATAACCTTTCAGTGGGTTCTTTAAAATGTGTTCAAGTTTGTTTTTTGAATCACACGATGGTCATTATTATCCTCCAGGCACACTAGTATGTATCACTGTCATAACACTCTGTACAATTTGCTGCTTCAGTGGTTTCTCCTTGGCCTAGGTGACCTTTTGCTTCCCCCCCCTTTAAACCTGTGTCATGTTTTTATGTGAATGGATTGAGCCATTTAGTATCTGCCTATTAACAGTCTGCTGGTTTGGCTTTGTGTCACCAGCCCTTGTTATTTCTACCTGCCCATGCGTTTTACACTGCTAATGATAATAAATTTTTTTGGTGCTTAATTTTTGTTTATTTTTTGCTTGTTTATTTGTTTTCTGTTTATTTGATCACATATTTTACAGGCCTTCTAACAAACCAGAAAATAACTTCAGTGAATCTGTCTCACTGATTAACTTTTGAAAGGGTTTTTTTTCTCCAAAAGCATCATATTTTGGGCTTCGATTGCAACGGCAGCTGTAAGAGGCCGTGTGTGTGAAATGCAGGTTGTGATGGGGACGGTGGGTCCCCAACACTGTCCCCAACACTGTCCCCAACACTGTCCTCAACACTGTCCCCAACACTGTCTCTCAGCAACTGTTCTGTCTTCATAAATTAAACAGAGCAGAAAGGGGTGAAAGCGAAGGCCAACTTAAAAAACAGCTTATTTTGAAATCCGTTCTTTTCATCATCCAGACACATGTGGTTGACTTTAAAAGCAAAGAGCGGGTAAAAAATACCGTACCTGCCAAAGTACACATTCAAAGCGAATTTAGTCATTTTTGCTTGTATTTACCGAACCCATTTACACATCAGTATTGCATTCAGTAACGGAGTTACTGGAAAAGAATCAAATGTTTTCAGTTGTGAAATGTAATAATGTAGGTCCTTTCCACAGAATTTGGGTTCCTGCCTTTGTGTCTACTGCAAAAGTTGATGTTTCATTCCCATCATAACGAAAACTAAAAGGCAATTTTTGGCTTTGCCAAACCACTTGTAAAATGCAGTGAACATAGTAAACGAGTGTCTGAGCGACTCATATTTCAATATTTCAATGCAACATAATACTTTCATCTTTTGGAATCCAATTAAGCATATCGTGTCTACCTAACCACCCAAAGTGCTTCACCTTTCAAAGCGTATTCTCTTCAATGCATGACTCACAAAAAAACCAAAAACTATTATCTCTGGCATGTCTGTGAAGGAGCACCCAAGATTGCTTCGTGCTACAGCTAATGGAAGCGCAGCTATTATCTAAGCACAAGTCCATTAACAAGCAATTAACTCCTTATTAATATTTTACCAGACAAGCCCTCATCTCCACATGTTTTATGGAGGTCCCCCCTGTTTTTTTACCCCCCCAAAGTATTTCAACATGATCTGCTTTTAAAGAGAACATAAAGGGCTGCAGTGTAATGGCCCTGGAATCACTAATGCAACCCGATAGCAGCATCGCATCTCTCCAGCTGCTCGGGACTTGGCCGTCTGCAGGGAGCTGGTGCAGATAGCTGCGGCTACAGGGGCATTTCCAGCCAGAAAAGGCCCTCCATTATACAGCCACTCTCCAGAATGCACACATTTGTCCTCACTTTCATTTATCACGACCCCCCCCCCACCCCACCCTCGCCGTCGCTCCACCCCTCCTCTGAGAATATTTTTGTCTGCGCTTTTTTTCCCCCCTCGCATTCTAAAGTATGATAGCGAAAGAGAAATGAAAGCAATGCTTTTTCATCATAGCCTGTCTTTCAATACCCCCCAAATCTTTTAATTTATGGTGTCGGCGGGGGTGGGGGGGGGGGGGGGGGGCGGCAAATCGGCTGCATTTAGGCGTCTAACACGCTGCTCATGCATCAGCATTCAGCCCCATGTCCAGGGAATGTTTACGAATGCACATGAGTCTGTATGTAATACATGGGGAGAAAGAAAGAGACCCTTTTTCATTTAGAGTTCACATCCATTAGGAACTGGAGCAGAATCAGGACAGGACCGAAGCAAAGTGCCGATGCGGTAGTTGTGTCTGTCTCCCTCCACTGGGGGCAGCCATGGTCCAAACTTCGGCTTGACTAACTGTTCACTGACTAAAACCAAATTCTGTTGCTCTTGGTTTTCCCTAACCACTAAGCTCTCGCCTCTTCTATATATATTAATGGCGGGAGTTGTGCATAATGCATTTACCTGTTTTTCACTCTGTATATTCTAATAAGTATTCAACAGTGATGGAACTCAATTTATGCATGCGCGTTTTTATTTATGAGACGGGTCTGTTAATGCCATGAACGAGGGAGGCAAGCCTGACCTTTCAAAAGCAACTAAACTTTTTGTTGTTGTTCCTGAAACAACAGCATGAATCATATACATGTTGACTAGAGTTGCTGCTTTGCCTTTTCTAAGCGTACCCAGCACTGCTTTTCATGCAAACCTACGCTCAGCTGCTGATCTGAAGGCCCTATATGTCATTTTTTAAAAGCCCTTCGTTTTCCAAATCCAGATTCTGCTTCATTGTGGATTAAATTCCATTGAAAATGGAGGCTTAGTTTCTAGCGTAGCTCTACAGCAGAGCACTCTCCAGAAATCTGCCCAAAGTGACGGGGTAAAAACAGCCGGACGGGGAGAGACGGGAACCTCTCAACGCAGTCGAGTGTTGACTTGCTCGTTTTGTTTGCAACCGACACAGACGGCGCCCCACTGATGACACAGAGGTCGCTCGACGACCTTCACTCTCAAAGCGTCTGGCATCCTAACAGACACCATCTACACGGAGCTTTCTTCTGTTTCCTGTCGGCTTGTAAAAAACTCCGCCAGAGCAGCCACGAACAGACGAGTCGCCTGCCCGCGCCGTCCAAGTCCGAGTGGGCGACTGTCGCTCACAAAGCATCGGGGCGCCATTCTTTACATAAACCGTATACCTGCTAAATCTGACATGTCAGAGGCAATATGTACTGAAGGCAAACCCACATGCAAAAAAATAATAAACTATAATTGAGTCATAAGAAACTTTGTAGAAACTAAAGGTCTGGGATTACAATCTAATTACAGCCCAATTGCTCGAGTAATTTCCCAATCACAACATAACAAACCATTATCAGCACGCTGGGTGATTCTGTGAAATCTTGTGCTTAGCTGTTGATCCCATGGTGGACCACTGCCCAGAAGAGGGGCTCCATTAAACCTGCCTCGCAAGTTAATTATCCTTCAAGTCAGCCCTTCCCTACTTCCTGAAATTCAATGTGACACTCCGAGCAGGTTTTTTTTATGCTTCACTGCCATAAAAGCCCTTGGTCGCATAATATGTTTCCAAGATGGGTTTTGCAGCTGAAGCTGTCTGTGCACAAAAGTTTAGAGGGGAAAGTCTGGCTGGCTCAGACTAAAGAGTTCAACTCATACCCAATGCTAATCAGTAACAGCGCAATATTTATCTCCCATTAAATGAAGTAAATATAACTGTTGTGAAATATCTCTGTTTTTTCATATGGTTAATTGGCAAAACATATTTTTTAAATTTAGAAGTAAAAATGTATGCTCTTGTTAGCTTAGATATAGGATTTAAAGAGACACTTTCAGACCAAAGAGATCTGGATTTTACCGGTTTTTGAGTCACCAATACAATGACGTTACTACAGCTGTTTATATATGTATTTTAGGCTTAAAATATACTGAGTTATTAGATGTATATTTTGAAGAAAATTGCAAGTTATATTCAAATTGTAATGCAGAGGAAGTCAGTAAGAGCTCAGACAATAAGTCTATAGCAATTATGCTTTCATTATTATATTTTTTATTAATTAAATGTTAATAAATTTTTTATTTATTACCTAAAATAGCTATAAATAACATGGTATACACAAAGTATGTTGAACAAACAGACTTCTTTTTTGGCATGAGACCAACTCTAAAATCAAAATGTGTAAGAACTTTTATTTCAAAATGTGGACTTTTGCTGTCTTGAATGACCTTGCCCCTCCTAACGGCTCCCGCCGCCCAGCCCCAGTACCCACGTTGTCTATTGTCTCTTTAGTATTTACTGAAGTGTCCAGTGTGCAACAGCCGTGTGAAGCTACTAGAATACTGCATGTAAACGGCTTTATATTCTTCAAATATAATGAAGCTGGCAGCCCCACGAAGCCCTTCACAACTGATTACATGCGTAGTATTGTGCTAGTTAAGGTAAGAAGTAGGTTACAATTATATTTCGCCTCAGAAATGGAAAGTAAGTCAGCATTTGCCTATTATCAGTTCTAATTCATTTAATAAAAGCACATGAATAAGAATAAGTTATGAAGCCAGTATTTCTAAAGTGGCATATAAAAATTGTTCAAGCATTTTAAAAAATTATAGATGCATGCAAATGACACAGTGAGGGGAAAAGGGCAGCAACCCGGTTAACATACTACACAAAGGGCAAAGGTCACAGGAGTCACGAAACAACATCAGCAGTCAAAGAATGCAGGTTACATGACGTAAGGAAAAGAAACAGTACTGTATAGGTTATATAGTGTACACCACAATTTACATTCAATTGCCCGCATTATATAATGCTGATAGTTTCTGTGCTGTACATATATTTCCTTCAATTTCACTCCAGTCACAGCTCGCGTGGGGTTTCCTTGTAGTGCAGATCTCCAAAACAGAGGCTGACGGACGTAATTGTGTGCAGACATGAAGCCGCACGCACGCCGCTGTCAGGGCTGTCGTACTGATGAACCCTCATCAGTGGCCTGTCGCCCGGCCGACGCCGTACCACATTTCATTCCCTCGTTACGGGGCTGCCTATGAAAGGCTCACTTCCCCAGCTGGCTGGGAGACAGAGCACCGGGTGATGACCCGTGGTTATCTACAGACACGCCACCTCGTGTCCTATAGGAGGGTGGGGATGATGGGGGGGGGGGGGGGGGGGGGGGGGGGGGGGTGTCCAGTATGATTTCACCCTTTCCCCAGCAGCTCCTCCCTCTTTTTTTTATTGTTAGCCTTTTCCTCCTTGCCTCTTAAGATGGAGGAGGAAACTCACAGCGGTACCGTGGCTCAGATCCAGGCCCGCTTGAGCAAGAATGGAGGATATTGTCCTTGGTCAGCAGGCAGTAGGCAGTTCCCATGAGAGGAAGGGAGATTCTGAACTTTCGCCTCACTAGCGGTTTGTGAGTGTCCGTGCGTTCGCGTGCACGCGTGGACGCGTATGCGGGTGTGTGTGTGTGAGTCCAGATCCAGACACGTCCCAGCTGGAGCGCAGAGAGAGGCGCAGAGGCTGAGCGAAGGCTGCGATGTGTCTCGTTAAGTAAGGGCGAACACAGAGAAACAGCGTGTCTGTTAAAGTAGCCCCTCTTAAATTAATTACAAACCCGGGACTTTAGCAGCTATTGAAAATATCTTGGCTCCCTCAGGCCCCTGGAGAAGCCAAGTGAGGTCACAGGACAGCTTGTTTGATATAATGTATCTTTGACAGCTCTCAGAGGATGAGATTGTTTTACGGGAAAGTGTGTCAGGGGTCAAATTATTGAATTATTAATGGATCCGCAATATAACAATTGGCCTTCCTCCACAGTAAATCCAACACGATACCAGCATCTCAAAATACAATCGAATACTGCTATTTTAAGAGATATGCCAAAGGATGAGGCACTGACATATATGCTGGTGGGTTTTTGTCCATAGTGACCTTTTTAACTTCAACTGAAGAGCATTATCAGCAGATTTTCTCTAGTCCACCAGACGATCTAAAATAGGACATGAACTTTAAAAAGAATTCACAGACCTCACAATGAAGGCTTGACATTTTGTGCTACGTTGAAGAGACTGTCATTCACCTGTCTATAGAATCAACAGAGACACTTTTATTGTTATCATAAAATCCTATAGCTGTAAACCTAAGTATGAGAGACAGTTATACCTTTATAAACTCTTAAAGGAAATACTTCTGTTTGTGCTATGCAAAAACATTAAAACTCTTTTAGTAGATATGAACGCAGCACAGTACATGCCTTATGAATGAGGTCCTTTGTTGTCTTTAGATAACTACAATGAATCTTGCCAAGCAACATGCGACACACAAAACCTGCCATGGACCTTTTTTGTCCACACGTAAACGTTTGCCAAAAAAATAGTGAAGCCTGAATTCAACATATGCTTTAGTCTCCTTGCCTTGCCTCATGCCCTGTTTCTCATGGACGACAGTATGTAAATGTATGTTTTCACAATACCGTGATGATGGATTCTTGACCTCAGCTCCCGGTGAAGTTGCACTTAGCTTGAGAAGAACCATGTAGCGACACTACCCGCCCGTATAGGTTCCCAAACATTCAGTCAAACGTATTCTATGTCCCACTGCCAGAATATACAAGTTTTAAAATTTCACAAACATACCATACAGCCCTCTTGGCTAATGGTTTCTCTGAGGACATTCAAATTAAACAAGGCTGTTAATACAGCCGTTGAAAAAACATATCCACAAGGGAACATTTGTTCTTATTCCTCGTGTTATTCTGTCATCTGCACATGCCTCATAATTCCTTCATTTTTCCTTTTCAAAAGGAAAAAAAAAAAACAGGGAAAGTAGCGATTAATGTGGACCTGTTCGGCTGCGGCCGTCCTGAAGCAGCCTTCTTTGAGCAGTGTAAACACGGCCATACATTCTAATAGCTCGGAACCACAGTTCCCTTGATGACATATTAAAACCTCTAATGGCCCAGAAGTGTTTACAGCGGCCTTGATTTCTTGGAGTTTCCGAGTTTTCAACTCACTAGAATCTTTCTAATTTTATATCAGTTGTGTAAATATGGTTGAATGAAGAAATAAATAAATAAAAGGAGATGTATTTTGCTTTTCCTGGGTTTTAATGACCGTTTTGTGCAATTATGTTTTGGAATGTGGATAACCCAATCAAATGAGACAATTGTCATAATTTAGTCCCCAGTTTTAAATAAACACATATGGCAGGATGCAGCTCTGGTTTCTCCATTGTGCTGATTGCAATTTTCTCCTTGCTCTCAATGTCATGTAATATCCTCCAACAAGAAATTTAGCACCAGCAGTTTATGAAAGTTGAATATGTGCGGGCTGGAGCGTATATCCGGCCCTGGGCTTTCGTAGCAGCTGAGGGCATTTGCAGGATTGTTCATTCACCCTGCAAGCTTCTACTGCAACCTACTGCATCTCGTTTGGTGCTGTAAAACTTGCAATTTGTGTTTTGGGCATGGTTATCCATTATAAGGAACAGAATAACAACACTGTGAGAATGCTTTTATGCCTGAGGTTTCACTGCTTACAGTATAGTTTTGTAATAATTTGACTTATTTTAAGTGTATACTGAGCAGTCAAGGTTGTAGTTTGCAATTTTCTCATGTACTGTGTGTCCTGTGTCTGTCTCGTGTCCTGTAGCTTTTTAATGCAGTGTAACAATTTGGTTTTATCACTTTTAAAATAACTGACGCCTTTTTCAACACATCATAATTTTGTCAGCACAGATGGAACTGCACCCAGGAGAAGCATCACACCAGTGTAACCTACTGCTGAGTCCCAAGCAGAGATGCCAGCGTTTCCTTCACATCGCCTGGAGCATACCAATGTTCAATTTCATCCATTCAAACACACCAGCCCCCCATCTAACCCTCATTTTCCCCACATCGAAGTGTGAAAAACAGAAGAAGCGAGTCTTCAAAGTCCAACCGCCACCACCCAGCTCCACCCCAGCTCCACCCCCCCACCCCCCCTCCCCCACGCTCTCCGGCGAGCGTGTTCAAAAGAAGCAATGGGTGTATTAACCCGTATTAAAACACAGCTCACCCTGACACCAATGAAGGAAAACACTGTTCATCCGCACCGACAGGGAGGCATACCTTTGAACTGAGATCATCAGTGGCGAGCTCAGGTTTTCACAAGAGCTCCAGAGCCCAGAGCTGTGGAGACGCTCCAGACGGCCATTTGCCTAAGCGCTCTTGGGATGTGGCTGATGATGGCACTATATAATATTACATCCTGACAGTAAATAATCCCCATCATAAAGGGTTATTAAAATATTACAAGAGCATGTCCCTGGGGCTTGTTAAAAGAGAGCGCTTATTCTCACGATGAAGATAAAAGCATTGTGTGGGTGGGGGGTGGGGGGCAGGCCTTTGCCACAAATCAATACTGTAATGTTTCTTTCAAAGACTCCATTTTGGCAGGAAGTGCAGCATCCCTGCTTAACACCTTCCTACCCCTCCTACTCCCCTTTCCTTTCATCAAGAACTCCACAATGCAAACACTCCAGCCGCTGCCAGGCCAGAGAACGCCGCCCATTGTCTGCATCCACCCATCTCGAAAGGGCATGCCATGACCTGCCTAGCGACCTGCCTAGCGACATGGCAGCATCACTGACGTCCAGGTCTGGCCAGTCGTCCAGGTCTGGCCAGTCATCCTATCCGAGCTTGCGACTACAGCGTTCAGCCTCGGCTGGGTGGCATGACGGCAGGGCCTCTTTTACACATCGGTGAAGTCGAGACTAGTCTCGAACGGGCTCTCTAGGCCCTGAGGAACATGGCGGCCCTGTGCAGCTGGCCCCTCCTCCCCTCATTGGGGTGCGGCATGGCAGATTCCTCCGAATGTAACACAAGCGTGCAGGGCCCCGAGTCTTGCATCGCCTAGCCCATAATAGGGCTGGATGTCAGGCTCCTTCCATTCCTTTTCCCCAGCAGATTTGGGGTCGGGGAGATTTATGTTAGCTGTCCACGCGCAGCCCACTATCTTGCTTGTTAAAGGGAGTCGCACTGTCACGTCGTCGACTACACGTGCGTGATTAGGTCTCAGCGGCCCAGCCTGCCGTAATGGAACTTCTCTTCCGTTCCCCCCGCCACCTGCCGCCGGCTGACGAAGGCTAGGCAAAAGAATTTCGCCCCACGCTGAGGCAGTCAGCGATGGGATTACTGAAAATGTGGGCATTAGTTCACACAGGCTCTAATGCACACTGCTCAGAGCTGCTGAGTCTTGGTATGCAGAGCTAAATCAATACTTCAGACTGAGATCCCATGTTCCTTAGGGTTGTTCCTGCCCTGACAAAAGCATTCGTAAGGTAGATAACCAGCATGCGCACGAAAAGTGATCCGATATTATATTTTGGTCTCAATCGATACCACATAACCAAAACGCTTATTCAGCAGTTCAAAGTGACATAAAAGATACAATTGCAGCATAGCAACTCTTATTTTAAAGCATGTTCAATGAAAGTTTCATGAAATGTCAATAAGCAATTCACTTAACTATTTGACAGCACATATGAATGCTGCTGAATCGATGTTATTATAGCCTGAGGGTAGCAGACGGTCGGCCATGTCTGCATGTCTGTCCCACGCCCCCACCATGCTATGGTAAACACACATTATCTGCTGTTGTTTGGATCCTGTAGCCTTCCTGTGGAGATTACGACAGGTCTGGCCAAGTGCTTATCACTGCTATGCTTTCTTATCAAAGCCCGATAAACTTTGAGGCCAGAGCAACTTTCCTTGCGAAGTGCTTGCAAGGAGAGAAGCTATTGACTTAGCTCACCCCTCACCCCCAACCCTGAACCCAAAGATAAAACAAGCTGTCAGGCTAAGTACCCACAGTTCTCTTAAACTTGATGTAATTGACTTCTGCAAGTAAATCACTCTGCTTGGCCAGCGCCCGAAAAACTTCTCTCATGGAGGTGGTTGGGGGTGAGGGGTGGGGGGAAGGGGGGGGTTTGGGGTTCACAGCTGTTTAGCTTTGGCTCAGCAGTGTGAGGATGATACTCTTGAAACACAAGCCAGTTGGAGATCATGGCAGGCAGAGAGCTTGATTTTATACAGTTCAATGGTCCGTTTAGAGCTCTGCTTTGGGACAGATGTCAAACAAAGTAGTACTCCATAGAGCCAGTTCAGGGGGTGGCAGGACAGAAAGCATGAAGCATATGTCTCCATTGGCTAACGTTTGGCAGTTAGACCATAATCAGAATCTAAGTGAGAACATGAAAACATAAGCATAACTGATTGTTTTCCATGTGGGGGTTGGTGCTATAGTACTTCAACTCTGAAAGAGACAGATGGAAATCTATTTTTTAAGATGCCATAATATTTACAGTGAACTATTCATTCGAATGCTCTTGTCTTCTTGTATATGTAACTATGATGTGCAAAGAATTTCCAAACAAGGTGCACCTGCAGAATACTGGTCATCTAACTCAGCACCCCACTGCTCCTCTTATAGTTTGCTTGTACCAGATATCAGTATCAATTCCTCTCCATATGAACAAATCACCATCAAGGTCATGGTGTCAGTATTGGGCTGTCCATAGACCGGTTCTTACTGATCACATTGCATTTATCTGAGACCAACTCTTTGCTACTGCAGCAAAAAAAGGCAATCTAGACGATTCTGGGAAATAATATTTTATCATGATATCATAACAGTCAGCATTGGGTTCCCGCTGAGGAGAGGCCGGTAGAGAGAAATCGCTGTATTTGAGTTGGCATGACCACGAGGGTCTCAAAAGGAATTGGTGTCGTCTGGAGCGAGTCTTGACTCTCAACCTCAACATCCAAACAAAACAACCTTTCCCAGTGATAAGTGACTTGAAGGGCCAAGATTAAGCACAACCCTTTGTAAAATAATCAGCCACTATTGAAAGTTTGGACTTGGGGAAAAAAATAAGTGAGGAAGCCCACACAATAAAAGATTACAACAGCGCAGAAGGACACAAGCAGACCATTGTGCAAATGACCCCTGCTGTGAAGGACAATGGCAGAAGAAATATCTGGCCTTGGTTTCAGTGCCGGAGGTGCGAGGTGCTATAAATAGTGGTGCGTGTGTGTGTGTGTGTGTATGTGTGTGTGTGTGTGTGAGAGAGAGAGAGAGAAATTGAGTTCATGAGGGAGTATCGGGAGTGCGCTTCCTCCTTCACGGCCGCTCGGGCAAAGGAAAGTATAGCGCGGTGCCGTGGCTCTCTGGGGGGGCGGGAGACCATCTTAATTATCCCCAGGTGTGATGCATTGATCTCCCCCAGCTGGGTCTCATCTCCACGCAGTGTTCTCTTGCTGTGGGGTGGCCTTCCGTCGCCTGACTGAAATAAAACAGGAAAGATAAAAAACCCTTCAGAAAACCCATCAGTGGTATGAGAACCCAGCCTAATTCAGGCCTGTGTTTGCACTGCAGTCTTCTGAAATAACTTCCTCATCTCCCGGTAACCCATCACAGAAGGCCATCCCGAGGATAATCGCGATCATAGCGAGAGGCGTTTTGCTAAACAAGCAGCAACACGACTAATAGAAAATCAATGGGCCGCATCCAAGATTAACGCATGTGGCCCAAAATCTATAGGTATTCCTGTATGCGTTCTACCACGTCTCAAGCTCTCCAAAGGGCGTGACACCCCAAGGGTCCACAGTGGGGCGGAGGGCTCAGGGAAGACAGATGGGATCGCCCTCCGGAATCATTTAACATCACTGGCCCCGCGGCCTGTTTGGCATGTGAAGTTGGCCGCTGTCGTTAGGCGGCCTGTGTGCAAGTGAACATCTGGCTTGTGTTAATCATGCTATCATGCTGTGGTGACATTGGGGAGAGGAGGCCTGCTGAGTCGAGTTTCCGTAGCCGACGAGCGGACTCGCTACTCCCACGCACGGCCCTGGCCACCACGGCCCTCACAGCGCACGCTGTGCAGGTTTCACGAAGCTATGGACGTGGACGGGGCGCAAAGGCAACGCTGAGCCATGTGAGCCGAGTGTGGAGATACCCTACCCATCATGCACTTCTGCTTAATGGATTCCTGCCAGCTACGTTCAGGACGGCTGGCGTTCAAATATCAGTCTGGACGGTGAGAAAAGGCAAAAGCCAAAGGCAATTGTTTTCCCTTAGGAATGGAGAAAAGTTGATCATCTGTGCTTACTTGCAGAGAATGTATTGGTTATGTTTCAAATTGCATGGTATGCACCGGAATGCATTGCAGTATAAAAGGGTGTGTGTCTCAAATAGACGCAGGTCCATTTTCACTAGCAAATCGAAAATCAGAAACGTGCCAGGCTGGGATATTTTTTCCTTTGCATGTTGCGCAGAATATAAAACTTCACTGCCTAGTAAACAATGGCTGCATCCATCTTCAGATATCTGTAAATGTACTAGAAGAACATGACGTTTCTTTTTAAATAACAATTTGTATGAAGTATAGAAATGATAGCTGCTTTGTTCACAGAGGGTGTGATGTCTTACTGGTGCTGTTATTCCCAGTGGTGGTTGCTGTACAGTAAAACAGAAAGCATAAACGGTCATGGTCCATAAGTCAAAGAAGAGGATAGTTTGTGCTCATTAACCGTGACTTCTATGCCATCTTTGACGGACTGAACCAGACTCAGACTTTTGATTGACAGGCACATTAATCTGGCCACAATCACCTCAAGTGTGTGCGGATTGAGGCCCTGACACACCGCCGCTCTCAACAGCCACTAGAGCTGTTTTTGGCCTTGGAAAGACTAATTCATTAAGAGGAAAAATGAAGCATTTAGTGGCGGTAGGGTCAACCGGCCCTTCCATGACCGAGACGGCTGATTTATTATGCGCTGTCAACCTGGGCAAAGACGGTAAAATGATCAGACTCGCTTAATTTGATGTGACAATTAAAAATGCGAGTCATGTTGGTGGGCAAGTTGAGTGCCTGACCGACCCCTGTAACTAAAATTAAAAAGTCTGTAAAAAAATGGTGAAACCACTCTTCTTGGCTTGTATTATCTTTTCAAATCATTCGGCTGCAGTGGGTGTGGGCACCAAATGGTTTGCGAACGTTTCCAGTGAAGGGACATGAGAGGCATGGGGCGGACTGGATATCTGGTCACTCTTGGATTACCAAATGATTTGATTGCTAAATTCAATCTTCTGTTTTGTAATTGTCACTCACGCTTGCTTTAACGGTCCACTCCAACTGTGCTAATGCAATTTGGACGGCTGCCTCCCTTGTTCTCGCGACGGGCACCCTATATAACGGCGTGCCAACACAGCTGCAACCGGGCCGACATAATAAATGCCTAATGTGAACAGCTGGACCAAGGTCCAGGACATAATGAGATGGCTTGTGAGATTCACCGCATTCGCTCCTCGCCGTCCTACGACATCGCCGACGACCTCACGAGCCTGACCCCGGCGGCACAGTTAAACTTTATAGTTGTCCGCAGTAATATCCACATAATGCCAGTAAGTAAGGATCACGATACCAATCTGACACGGTTCCTCTCACACTTGGTACGTGATCACAGCTGTGTCCAATGTGTATTTGGTGTAAGCAACAGCGGTACATTTGTTGCAGCAATATGTACTGGACAATGTACCATATCTTCTGGGATCAAACACAAAAGACATGAAGGGAGCACTGGGGGAGGAAGTCACACGCTGAAGACAGTGACAGCGGGATGCCTGTGGAAGGCACAAAGTGCTGAATTCAAACGGTTACGGTTTGATGTTGTAATTGGGGCTCTTAGGCGAGAGTGCCGGTGGAATTTCAATGCGTGGGTTGCAACAAAAATGCTTCTGTAGTTGAATACCGAGCTCCAAGACAATTAAAGCAGAATTATGTGATCTGAGGTTTCAGTAATTTAGGGAGTGGGCCCTGGACACCGGCTGCAGCCCGCAGTGGTGTTTCACCTTCGCGCAGTAGGTGGTGCAGAGAGCCCGAGGGGGGGTGTGCTGGAAGTGGAGCCTGGCAAAGAGAGCTAATTGTAGTCTGGTTTTTTTTTTTCTCCCATAGAAACTAGAAGAGAGGAACCCAATGTGTTTGCAGTCTCATAACTTTAAAATGACCCCAACAGTATCACCAAATTACTGTTTAGCTTTAATTACTGCGCATATTCTTTTACATAACCCTCGTGACCTTGGCCTACACCAGCACATTCCTAGTAAAGTCTCTAAAAGACATGTACATGCGACTTTCGCCTAAACTCGGTGTGTAACTGATGACATTATTAGTAGTCATTATTAGTACCCCAGACGTATTTTGATAGTATCTATGTACTGTAAGCTTGTACGTTCTCACATTAGTGGTGACAGTGCTGCTGAGGAGAACACAACGGGAAAGATAACATCTCTCCACATGCCTTCCTCGTTAGCTCACCCACTGCACACCGACACATTTGTTGATTTAAAGTGAAACGTAATCTACCGAGCCCAAGAGCGCCGGAGAACAACACCGTTAATGAAGCCCGTTGTTAATGAGTGGTGGCGGACTTATTCCCTTTTTCGCGAGTGTTATTTGTGGCTCACACTTCCAGAAATGTGCCAGACAGCTGTTCATACAGCCCCGTTTCGTTGTTATTACCACAGCAGCTGCTTCCTTCGCCTCCGAAGGGTGCCGAAGTTCGCTAATCCCGGTAATTAAACGATGAGAATGGTGTAGCGATGTGCCGACGCGACTGCTATTGTGCAAGAAACACTGGTGAAAGGATCACCATGAAATGGTACATATGGCTCGTGAAGAAAGAGGCACGGCGCGTCCACGCAGCTGCCCGGACGCGCGCACCGCATACCGGGGAACATGAGCGCGCCCAAACTCAATCTGCCACACCACCATTTGGGCCAAAAGATCAGGTTAAGCTCGTTAGGGGAGAAAAGAAAAAAAACTAATTTGGAGATAATACTTCTTGTACAGTCATCACTCAAGAAAGCCCCTGTTAAAAGGGGGGAAAAGGTCGCAAGTTGAGGAGATAACTGGAATACTCTTTAATGTTTTTCACAAAATGTGTTTCTCGGAAAATTAACAAATTGGTACACAACAGGCACATTTGAAAATATTAACAAACATCTAATAAAAAATGACATAAATACTGTTTGCATGTGGATATTGTCTGGTAAATATCTGAATGTTATTTGTACGATGTAATCAGGCAAAGTGAATGTCAAAGGGTTACGACAGTCTCTAATGGAGGTGCCATTTAAAGGTGTTCCACTTTAAATGGGTTCAGTAGTCATTTTGAATGCGGTACCTTACTGTTTGCCTGAGAAAATTAATATTCTTTTTGGTCTGCATATTAATGCAGTCCTAGAGATGGACACGGGAGACATGAAATGTTTCAATTTTATTAGGTAAAAGGAACTCTGCAACGATTAACAATGCAAAGAAGACAGCTTCTCAGACCCCTGCCTAACCTCCCGCATTATTATTTCGGTCATAAACTTCAGCTGGTCGAGATGAGAGTGGGCCGCCATGAAAAACCCATGAGATCACTGAACAATGGCTCTAATAAAAACAAACAATTGATGGTGTGTGTCTGCGCCGGGATGAGGTAACGATTTTATATTGTCGTCCTCTAAAATGCCAGTCGGTAAAGTTCCCGCCAGATTGGCGCAAAAAAAAAAGTGCAGTTGGCCTCTGACCCCTGGCCTTTTCTGTGCGGTTTGGAGCGGAGATGGCTTACAGCTTCATGGGACAGAGGGGGACAAAATCTTCTCAATTATAGGCTATTTTGAGGAGAGTTGTGTGCTTTTCCAGAGAGCCCACATATGGCTCTATGTAGGTACTTGTGGAACATATGAAACACATGGCACCTCTGAGTACATTTCCACAAGAGCAAGTGATTGTTTTATATCAGTAACCGATTTTGATATGTGTGACACGAGTGCTTTGCTTAAGAGAGCCGGGAAACTGCATTCCAGATGGTTAAACAGCACATTGGAAAAAAGCTCCTTAGCTTTATGAGAAACATCGAGTTGACCTTTTGGTCTGACAGTTATTTGAAATAATATGGCGTCTTCATAATCAAAGCCTTCTATGATTTGTAGCTTGCAAATGTCACTAGTTCTCTTGAGGTTCACCTGTATTTCATGATGTTTTTGAACCCAAGCAAGTACTTATCTCTTTATTGAGGAGTCCATTTTGCTACACTTTGCTATTTTTCCATGTGGAATAGCTATACCTTATCTTAACAGGTTAAGTCAGTGCTCTGGTGCAGTATTGCATTCAATCTTCTTGACAAGTTCACTAATTAGTATGAGGAACACAAACATAGATAATAGGTATGCCAAAATTGCTTTCAGATTATGGCTAATAATCATACCTTACTAGTAATAAAATCATTGGTTATAACTCCCGGGATGGCTGAGTGTTTATTTAACAAGACTAGCCAAGCTAATTTATCTCAAATTAAACATAAGTGCAACCAGCTGTCTCGCTGGATTGGCTTTAATTGAAGACAACAGGCCTGTTGTATTCTTTCATCTAGACCATTTTGTTGTGTTACAAAATAAAAATCAATCAGTAAGTAGAACAATAGCTTTGAGGTTGATTAACATTGGGAAGGATGACGAGAAATAAACTGGGGCCATATAAGAATAAGCTATAGTCTAAAGCTTGGTGTTTTGATACCTTGGTATAATTTAAAAAATGCTAGCTAGACTTTTCTATCAATACAAGTCTCTGCAGTTTATGCATTGGATGTTTTTATTCCTCTTTCTAAAAGCTTTAAACACTGTTTATAATAAAACATTTTTGAAATTGGAACAGGAAATTTTTGGGAAATCAAAATCAGACAACGGATAGAACAACGTTAGTAAATTGGCTCTAAATGGCGCATGTTTTAGAGGCTTTCCTGACCTCGGACTGAATACATTCCTCAGTATGTGCAATTTATATAATCCCTCTGCATTTTTCGTTCTTATTTTGCGGACGAGAATTTGAGAAGAAAGAATTTTGGGCTTTGGGGCGGATTCTGTGATTCGAAATGAACGCGGAACCTCGTTGGTGAGGGAAATGAAGCGAGCGAAAGATATACTTGCATAATTAAACCAAGCCGCTGCGTTTTCTCCAGTCTGACGGCCGACCTACAGCTGTTCGAATGTGGGCCGATATTAAATGACAAGGTGACTTCATGTCCAGCGGGACACCTGAGACAGGAGAGGCGGCAGGGGAGCCGGGCAATCTATTCTCCTCCGAGCTGAAGGCTCGATTAGTTGTCCACAGCAGCTCCTGCATCTCTGTCGAGGAGTCATAACCGATTAGTCCATTCTGCTGCCCAATAAGAGGACTTATAACCACGAGTTCCAGTCGTTTGTGTGTGTGCATGTGCGTGTGTGTCCATGACAAATACTGCTTTATGAAAGCATCATAAATCAGGATAAAAATCTTTCCTCTATGCACTTATTTATTGGTGTATGTATGTATAGGTTGCTATGGATGGAAAAAGAAACATGTCTATGTGCATAAATGAATAATGGTGAAAGAATACTTCTGTTGCCTTAAAGAAGAGTTTGTTCCCTGACCTTGACATAGGCCTTACAGAATTACAACTAAATGAAATTTGAAAAAGAGTTTTGATAGTTTCTGCCTTTTTCATCCAGTATCAATAATTCATATTTGTGAAAACACAGACAACACATTCCAAAAGTAGTTTCTGAAACAATACATATCTAAATTCTCATATATCCCAACAGGCCAGTCAGTTCCAGTCTTTAGCAGCCTAACCTGTCTATGAAAAGCAATGAATTATAATTATTTTTTGATGTATTTTTTACTTTTGTATTTCTGAAGACATTGGATGGGGTAAGTCGGCATTGCAGTTAAAAGCCTGTTTTAAAGGATCCACAAATGTCCACTTCCAATCTGCTGGCTTTGCTCAACCCTAATGCTCCACCCTAATGCTCCACAAATTAGTGTCCCATGTGCTGTTTTGTTTTCCCATCTTTCACTTTGCCGTTGGCTGTTTGTAGCTCTAGTGGGGCAATGCTCTTGGCTTACACAAGGCTCCAGCAAGTTTGTGGATGCTAAGCCAAACAGAATAAAATTAGCTTTGCATTTCAAATGTCTGGAGCATTTGGGCATGCCTAACACAAAAGTATTGGGCTGTTTCAAGTTAAATTGCGAATGACACATTTTTGGTGTGATTTAAATCTGTCCTCGTGCCAGAGGCTTTTATTACGCCTGCGACAGTTGTGAATGCGAGCCGCCTTCATCACTTTCAGAGAACACAGGAGTGTATAACTTCAGCACTTCAGACGATGGAATGTGATCGCCCTGTGTCAGCCCATCAAAAGGGTGCAATCAGGAGCTTAGCCTGTGTGTGGCTGTGTGTGTTTAAATCGCACTGCGGATGCCACGCTGGCTTTTGTGCACGCCACTTCCTTTACATGCATCAAGATCTCGGTCACTCTGAGGCAGAGAACAGGTGACATACTGTTACAAGAAAACAACAAACACAAAGAGGAGTGAGAGAGAGAGAGAGAGAGAGAGAGAGAGAGAGAGAGAGAGAGAGAAAGGTGTAGCATAGGGTGAAAGGGAGGGAGAGAGGGCTCAGGAAGAAAAAAGCTTTTTGAAAGGGCCAGACAATGCAAAAGGTCTCGGCTAAATACCCCAAAGAATGTGGCCTGGTGAAAATGGAGCATGGAGTATAGAAGATAGGCCTAAGTCAGTTAGCCATGCAGAGAGAGGGAAAGAGGGAGGGAGGGAGGGAGGGAGAGAGAGAGAGGGAGGGAGGGGAGGGAGAGATAGAGAGAAAGTGTAAGAGAGAGAGGGAGGGAGAGAAAGAGAGAGAGGGAGGGAGGGAGAGAGAGAGGGAGGGAGAGAGGGAGAATGAAAGAGAGAGAGAGAAGAGTCCCGGTGTCATTGTATTGGGTTTCCAATGGTTGGGGAGCGTGTAGCCGGCATTCCGCTGCTTTCTGTCAGAGTTCATGGTCCAGTGGTGCTGCTGACAGAGCAGCACAGGGCCGCCTCACATGGCGCCGTGCAGGCTACTGCACCAAATACCAACTGTGTCGTAGCCTATTGCACTCAGTGTCCTTCTGAGTCCATTTCAATGGATGGACAAAAACCTAGTCAAGCAGGACAGACTCACAGTTCCTCCTCGTGAGACTGGAAATGCTAGCCAAAGAGAAAGTGTGTGGGGGGGTAAACCTGGCAAATATTAACTCCAAACAACAATTAGGGCTTTTTTCCCCAGCCAGGGAAAATGGCGTGGGAATTAATTTAGTCATTGACCCTTGAATCTGGAGCAGTGGCGTGGCTATATTTAGCAGGCAGGATCCGTGTTCACGGGTTCATTGGTTCTGACTGAACCGCCTTGTTGACTTTCGGAAAGTGTGCTCGTTTCATTTTCCTCTGGGTGAGTTCTTGAAAAAGATGCTGAATAAGGTGTAAAGGAAGTGGAGATGTGTTCATTTCAAAAGCACTGGACACTCTATTTTGTGTTCCTTTTTTTCTCCACAGAAAATGAAAATTGAGACACCATTTATGTTTTATTGTGGAAGCTGAAAACACATACCATGAAAGCAGTTTTGCAAAGGTCAGGTCAAAACAGTTGTTGCTTTCAAAATCTTTCTCAAAATTCAACAGATCATAATAATAATGAACAAAATTTTCCCAAAGTTCTGTTTAAAAATGTGTGATGATTGCAGTTTCACTTGACATTTGCATCTTTTAAGTACTGTAGACAAATAAAATACAACAAGGTAAAACAACTGGTAGTGGTATTCATTATATTCCCTGTATGTGACTTTGCTTTTATAGGAGGTTTTAAAACAGCTGTATGACAGTTCAGACATTCAGCCAGTCCATATGGAGTTCTGCAACCCTGTACCTTGTAATGGGACAGGTGCTGAACCCCATGCACAGTCTGTTACCACGCCAACGACCTCTGGCAGGTCAGCCTGCCCGTAACTTCATGCCAACAGGAGAGTTTGACACCAATTAAAAGTCTCCAATTAACCCTATGCTGAAAAGTGACTTTAATGAGTGAAAAACCTACTCTGGGCCTGACACTAACACCGGATGTTTTCAGCACGGGCTCTTTTATAAGCAGCCAGTCCTGGTTCTGTGTTTAGACTGAACAGAGGGGTTGTTTGGATATGTAGTTAACAGTGCAGATGTGTTGTGTATGCTCACCCTGGCGTCCCAAGTTTGCCCCCTGCGATTGTATTTTCCAACATTGAGTGACTTTGAAAAGATGAATTCGGGGAGAGGCCTTTATTGACCACAAAAGCATCCTGTGTCATATTTTTAAGAGAAGCATGGCTAATACAAGTCATACCATCTGGTCACATTGCATATTCATGCTTGGTGGATCACTGATATATTTCTCTTTCTTCATGATGTGGTATATAGGCATTTCTTTAGCTGACCCAGTTTTAAACAAAAACACATGATCTTTGAAAGAACGTACACTTCATGGAAAAGCTATTTGCTTGTGATGTTCATTACGGGTGCTGGAAGTGGAAATTATCAAGTATCTGCCACAAAATATGTGATATGTCTGCACCTTTTATCATACTGAATATTCTATTAATTATCTAAACCCATAAGTATTTAAAAGCATACTTGATAAAATAAAGAAATACATTTAAACTTAATTTAAATAGACATCTGCATTTTCTTTTCAATGGTAGTTTTTTTTTCCTCTGTGACTGAAACTTTCATACATCAGCTATATAAATGACAAGCACACCACAGTCCTCGTGTAATTCTTTGATACATTATAGCATTATTTGATCTTCCATGTAAGCATTTATGAGAACTTCAAATTGTTTAATGTTTATTTCCAATAAATGAAACAACAATCATTTTTGTTCACCTGACGCAAGATATACACATTGAAACAATAGATTTATACACACATAACTCAGCACAGGCCATTAAACTGTATATACTTTTTCTTTTCCCCTAATGCAGTCCGCGTTGTAAATTGAATGGCTGACATGTTAAATAAGCGCTCACTCTTTGAGCCGGAACAAGTTCCACCTCTTCCCTTTCCAGCGTGAATATTTACATAGTCTATCATGAGCCCTACTGCCTGCTGCATAATGTTAGCTAGCTGGCTTGTGAAAAATGCCGTAGCCATGGCAACTGTGCTAACCTAAAGTGGCAAGCTAAAGTGCTTGGACCCTATGAGGAGAGAATGATCTCATGCTCGTATGAAGAGGTCCCCCCAACCCCCAACCCCGCTTCTCTAGTCGGCCGGCAAAGTCCGCCTCGTGCTAAGAGAAGACCGTAGCACCACGTTGAATCAAAAGTACGTCTGATGGAAGCTTTTCCTCTGGGCAATTTCAACAGAAATTGACAGTAGGCAAACAAGCAGTTCTACAACTTCGTGAAACCCTTTCTGGGGCCAGCGGGTGGCGTGGTGATGGACCAGCGTACTGGGGCAGAGCATGACAGAACAGAATTAAACATTTGTAAACACACAGAGCATGCAATTTCTAACTTTACTCTTTTAAAATACCCATTTAAAAAGAGTTTCGGTGATATAAAAAAGTGTATTTCCAGTAAACCATTCAGCAGTGGTTTAATGTGATACTGTAAGTTATATCTAACCTTGAATTGTTTCTTTTATTATTTACTTTTTTGTATTATTTCTACTGAAATGTTAACACAGGATGACCAAACAGCACAGAAAATGGAAGCCTATGAAATGACGTTAAAATAGCTTAAGATAATTAGGCCAAGAAATGTACACTGTTATGTAATGTATTTATTTTATTAGAATATTATACTTATTTGCAGAAGTAATTGTCATCACAACAACAATCATAAAATCATTTTGGAAATGACAAAACTAAATTAGTAAAAATCACAATAATTTGAAATAATCATTTATTATTCAGAGCAGTTACAAATTTTATTTCAATAGAATGCACATAAAAATGTAAATGTCTTTTTTGGGTAAAGGCAGCTATTTAAGAAAGGTGTTATATTTGAATAAAAGTCCATGGCATTCAGAATAAAATTATCATATGAAATTGAATTGTGCCTCTAAATGTCAACTAGATGCAAGCTGACCCCTTTACCTGCTTAAGTGCTACCTTGTGATTATGGACTGACTGCACACGCCAGCCCCTGACCAGCGACAGTTTGCACCCAGAGAATGACTCATCCACTCTAGAGAAACCAAGAACTTTTTTTTCCCCGCAGTCTGTGTTTTTTCAGCAGTTTGAGAACTGCTATACTGTTTACAGGAAACTGTGTCTGCTCCATCATACAAGAATAGTGCTGCACTGTGGACTCTACATGAAATAAACAACTTTTTTTGTTTTTTTTTTTTCTGCAGATATTGCCTTGTATTTAGGTCACACAGAAAATGGATGGTCATGACGTCTGGCAGCTCAGACTTTCTAGCTGCAACCCCATGGTGGCTCCTTTTCCTTTCGCCAGACCTGTGGACAGAATGCAGATGGTGGTCTAACCGTTACCTGCTCTGCTGGACACTGGCCAGGATCCTGATTATTCTTTTTGTCCCATCTGATTACTGGTGGCTGAATTATGCCGTAAATGTTACGCACATGCACATAAAGCAAATGGATGCCGGGAGGGAACCTTCTAATTGGGACAATTAGGTTTGAACTTAGATTATATGTCTACATTAAACATTGTATTTTACAGCTCTGTCTAAACAAAGCAAATTACACATGGTTTTTAAAGATTGTCTCGTTACACTTTATGTAAACCATTACTGCAATAAATCACAGTGAAGTCAGATGTGTCTGATCATGAAGCAAGCAAAATGTGTCTAGGGTGCATGAGAATGAGATCAACACAGACACACACACCCACTCTCTCCCTGTCACACACACACACACACACACACACACACACACACACACACACACACACACACACACACACACACACACACACAAAGTTTGAGACTTCAGGTCAAACTGTGAGGAGAAAGAGAATTCATTTTTTTTAAATGTAGTCAGAATGAAATAGTGACATATCCACAGTGGTGGACGAAGTACACCAATTATGTACTTGAGTAAAAGTACAGTTACCTTGCATTGAATATTACTCAAGTAAAAGTAAAAGTATTCACCTCAATTTTTTACTTGAGTAGAAGTACAAAAGTATCTGCCTTCAAAAATACTTAAGTATTAAAAGTAAAAGTAAAAACCTTTTTTTTCTTAGCGTCACATCAAAACCCCTAGGCCTACTCGATCAAAAGGTGAACAGGAAACAGTGCCTTATTTGCCTAGCAAACACAAAATACACAAAACTAGCCTATATTATCCTCACAACATTCATCTCCAAACTTTATCCATATTAATAATTCACACTAGAAAGGTAGACAAGTGGACAAACAGTTTAATATTCACCACCAAACAGAACAATAATTTCGAACCGGCCCCTTCAGTCCTAGCTTGGGGGACTTTTTCTGAGGTTCTACGTTGTCCACCACATGGCGGGACAGGGAAGCTAGAAGCTCTAGCACCTAGAACTAGAACTGTATGCAGCCCAACCAACTAAACTCATAATATTAAACTTGGCCGAATAATTAATATAATAATAATCAGAGTTGCCAACTCTCACGCAATGAGCGTGAGACACACGCATTGACTGTCTTTACCAGAGACCGTTTTCACTCGCACTACACTTCACATACATCCGATTTCTCACACTGAAAAAAATCTAGTTTATTTACCTCTGATCTACATCTATGATTCAATGAGTTACTAGTTCGCTGTGGCGCCAACCACTGGCGATCGATCGCGACATAATACTTAATTTGTGTCCAACAATTTACACTCGCCGCCACCCCCGCCAGCATTTTACACACATGCCGCCGCCCCGCCCCCCAACCCTGATAATAATAATTTTAATAATAATTTTAATAATTTTGCTTCGCTCATATTTACTTGCCTTCGCCTCCCTCATATGAATAAATTGTGAAGTTCGCTTCGCTTGGCCAAATTCGCATGTATGTGTCCCCGGCTTTAACGTTTGATGTGGGAGTCTCCTGTGTTAAACTGGCGCTTAGCATCTCCACAGATTGCAATTCGGGTACTAGCACATTGCTTTGGATAAAAGCATCTGTTAAATGTAGTGTACTTCAATGTGATATAATTAACCGGGGTATATAAACCTACTAATTTAATGGTGAACTTACTTCGATGTGTTTTTTCAAGTTTGACAGCGAGTTCATAAATGATGACAGCGATGTGTTCTTCGGAATGCAGAGGAGGAATACGAATAATTCTTCTTTTCGAGGAATACAAACACTTCGGCTAAATAAGGCCAGGGGTGTTGGGGGAAGACATCTGTTGCAGCCATGTCAGATCCTCAGCCATTTAGCGTACAAATCTTAATCTCTTACTGAGCGCTGATTGGTTATAGTCTGTGACATGGTACACTTTTACCTTTCGGTATTTTATTAAACGTTGATTTAAAAATGAAAAAGGAACGACATGTTTCTGTAAATGTAACGAAGTGAAAAGTACAAATTTTCGCTTTGAAATGTAGTGAAGTAAAAGTATAAAGTCTTACCAAATAAAAGTACTTGAGTAAAGTACAGATACATGGAAATGTTACTTAAGTACAGTAACGAATTACATTTACTTAGTTACTGTCCACCACTGCATATCCATGTGCTCACATGCTCACTTGCACGCACACACACACACACACACACACACACACACACACACACACACACACACACACACACACACACACACACACACACACACACACACACACTCGTCCAACACCTGTGGAGCAGCAAACAGGCCAAATCCTTTTCCCACCTCAGTTTCAAAGGCTAGACTCTTATTTTGATTGATGAGCAGCAGCTCTGCTTGGATAACTGCCACCTCAGGGGCAGGATTGTGCATGTCTTGGTCATAATACCATCAATATGTGGGCGGACCGGAGGGGGAGAGGCATGAACTCATTTGCGCACTGTATTCCAAGACCCGAGGAGAAGCTGACGCCTCGCGCTTAATTTCTTCCACCTCCGCAGATAAAAGTCTCCATTCTACGTGCGGTTTCCCCCCAGTGATTGAATTTGGGACCGTATCAATAACAATATAGCCCCACCATTACATGCTTCGGTGTACTGTTAACCACACGGGCTTTCCTTCCACAAGACTTTAAAGTTTGACAGTTTTGATTAATCTCCATGGCTCGCGAAACACTGTCGTGCAATGTGATTATTCAAAGCAGAGCTGATGGCGAAACTTTTACCCTATAAAACAATCATATCAACATGATTTGAAGACTGTCGTAAAAAACGATAAAGTTGCATTATTGATTCTATTGTGAAATATAGACCCACCCAGCCCTCTCAATAAGGTCGATGGGGAACGCATTAAGACATAGACCTCCATTTCCGAGTACACTCGGTGACTAATCGATGGTCATGTCTTATGGTGCTCTGTATTGATGGCCTGAATAACTTATAATCAGACTTGCGTTATGCTAATTCTGCTCTTCATCATCACGAGGAATTAAGGTATTAAAATGTAATTTTGCCGATTATAATACCCACTTCCATAGTGGAGAATGCATGTGTAATCACCCCCAAACCCCCCTCCCACCACACATCCCTCAACCATCTCAATTGCATCAGCAGTTTGTAGTATTGACTTCTGTTTCCGAACAAATGCAAAATCCCGGCGGCAAGGCAAAGGGAAGATTTTAATAAACCTACAACAGCTCCAGTCAGAGAGAGAGAGAGAGAGAGAGAGAGAGAGAGAGAGAGAGAGAGAGAGAGAGAGAGAGAGAGAGAGAGAGAGAGAGAGAGAGAGAGAGAGTATGGGTAGGGGTTATGGAGACCCAAAAATGAGGCTGCTTGCATGTGAGCTTGCACACAATGCATTGCACGAAATTGTTTCCAGAGTTCACATTCGGTGTTGAGCACTGCCATCAGTCCCATCAGACTCATCAGACTCATCAGTCCCATCAGACTCATCAGACTCATCAGTCCCATCAGACTCATCAGTCCCATCAGACTCATCAGACTCATCAGTCCTATCAGACTCATTAGTCCCATCAGACTCATCAGTCTCATCAGTCCCATCAGACTCATCAGTACTATCAGACTCATCAGTCTCATCAGTCCCATCAGACTCATCAGACTCATCAGACTCATCAGTCTCATCAGACCCATCAGAGTCATCAGTACTATCAGACTCATCAGTCTCATCAGTCCCATCAGACTCATCAGACCCATCAGACTCATCAGTCCCATCAGTCTCATCAGACTCATCAGTCCCATCAGACTCATCAGTCTCATCAGACTCATCAGTCTCATCAGTCCCATCAGACTCATCAGACTCATCAGTCCCATCAGTCTCATCAGTCCCATCAGTCCCATCAGACTCATCAGACTCATCAGTCCCATCACACTCATCAGTCCCATTAGTCCCCTCAGACTCATCTGTCCCATCAGTCTCATCAGTCCCATCAGATTCATCAGTCCCATCAGACTCATCAGACTCATCAGTCCCATCAGACTCATCAGTCCCATCACTCATCAGTCCCATCAGACTCATCAGTCTAATCACTCATCTGTCCCATCAGTCTCATTAGTCCCATCAGTCCCATCAGACTCATCAGTCTCATCACTCTCATCACACTCATTAGTCCCATCTGACTCATCAGACTCATCAGTGCTACCGAGCTTGTGCATAAAGGCAACGTGTGTGCTGCTGAGTTGTCCATGTAGGAGGCAATGCTTAATAAAGTTAATGAAGTTCCACGGAGCATTAAAGCCCTCAAACCAGACAGACGCATACAAGAATTTTGTCCCTGGGATATCTATGTGTAATTGTGAATAAAAGATGATTTCTATCAAATGAAAGTAAGGGATCGGGGGAAGGTAAAATGTAAAACACTAACTAACCGATTCTTCCCAAGGGAGCGCCATCATGGAGCAGTGACTCTTACATGCACACATGATCCATACAGCCTATATATATTTATAGAACCAAAACTGGACCAGAGCTGAAAGACTATTCCATTCATAGTCAAGTTACAACGGTGCACGCCAATTCATGACCAAACTGAGTTTACACCAGTGAGGGTTTCCCAGTTCCTAAAGAACAAAATACATTACTAGGGTGTAAGGCTTATACACTACCATAGCGTTATTATATCTTTTTTTCTGGGAGCATTTTTAATAGCATGAAAGCGTTAGACCTGTCAATTTATGATTATTTTTTGTTAATCATTTCATTTCATATATATAAACAAAAACAATTTTTCTTCTAAAATAATCACCAATGTAGCATCTTTAAATGTGTCTTAAAATGTTGCAAATTAGTAGCTCGATCTAAGCGTCTATCTGCTTTTATACTGGCCTCCGCATCTTAAACAGACTCAACAGGCTAGGATGCAATTACAGTTTATTTCCACCATGAATCCATTGGTGTGCAAGTAAATGCTGGCGTGGAGAAACGAGCTTTAAAAGATCACGCCGCCCCTTTTGAAGAAACGTGTGGTATTGAGCACATCTGCACTGGGCCCAGTCGAGGGCGTGTCTGCACTGGATCAGTGAGCTTTGGCTCGCGGCTCCTGGCGAGCTGCTGGATCTTCTGGATCCTGCTGGAGCTGCTGTGTGTCAGTGCTCCATCAGCATGGTGCCCAGACGGACAGCTGCGAGAAGACGTGCGCCGTTTAGTGCGTGTGTGAAAGCGCAGGAGGAGAACTACATCTGTGTCTCCGCAGCTGGTAGGACAGATCTCATAACCTTCTGAGAGTTCTCAGTGTTGCTCCAGCTCAATCTCCAGCCAATTAAAACTCCAGGCCCGAGAGCAGAGCTCCCAGAGAGCTCGAGCGAGCAGGGTAATTTACACTGTCAAGCAGAAGGAGACCACACAGTTATTGTTCATCAGTGTCTTGGAGCAAATTGTGCTTTCTCGCTGTGAACAAAAAGAAGAAAATGCAATACTCAGCTGTAGTCCACTTCCAGTTGTGATACCCAGTTCCTCTGTGACATCTGGAATTCAAGGCATGGCTTTTTATTACTGTCAACTTGCAGAAGGTTCATTAGGAGCAGGGAAGGCTGGGTAAAATGTTAAAACGCTGCGAGCTGAGGCCATGTTGTGACTAGTGTACCATGACACCTGGTGTCTTAGCTCTCCGGTATGTGGGACACGGGCCAGGTCAAAGCTGAGACATGTTACGTTTATGCTTTCCCCAAAACCGCCTTGTCTTTATGCAACACGGAGCAGGTTTTCCGATACATTCTGTGAATTCACCATAGCCATGGCATCTACACATTAAAGGTATAATTAACAGAAGGAACAGGCACAAGCAAAACTCCATGGGAAAAAATTTATTTTTTGAAATAAGCAATATCAGATTTTAGATGTTTCGTGGAACATTGTGTCCATCATTTGAATCAGTTGCAGTGGGCTATGCCAAAAAGCTGCTTTGTGCATGGCAAGATCAACATGGAAGTTTTATTAACACAGGGAACAGATTTGTGAGCATGTACACGCAACATAATACTGTATATTGAACAAAAACAGCATTTAACACTGCTGCTCATGAAGTAAAAAAAAAAACCAAAAAAACAATAATAGTCATTTTGTAAATGCAACGTCCAGTCAATAAAGCATAAAATAAAAAAGTTGCTGGATTCACCATCAGCTGGGGTCATCGATATGGTGAAGTAACACAAATGTAAAAACAGCACACACATCAACTATATTAATGGGAAAAAGTGACGGATAGTGAATTACAGTAACCACAGTTCTAACCATACTGTTCCAACATGGAGACAGCTTCAAAAATGGGAACAATTGTGAACTGCTAATAATAGGAATAGTCCAAAAAGAAATAATAGGCCAAGCCTGAGGAACCCGGTACTTCATGACATAGGAAAATCCACTTAAAGGTAGGAAACATGTTTTGTATCAGGCTTTGACTGATCATGTTTTTGTGCCAAACCAAAATACAAAATGGCTGTATGGGTTTTGGGCAATTTTAGTGAGGGTTTAAGTGAAATATATAAAATACTAGAGAGTCAGCTTTTCCTAACTTGCTCTCTTTTTTTGGATCTCGTTCCGTATTCCCTCGACGAAGCTTTTTTAGACGTGCTGGCAGACAATACAAAAGTAGTTTGAGTGAGTGATTGCTGGGTGTTAGCGACCGGCCTGATCGACACCAGACAATTAGAGTGGTACCTCTCGCAACGACCGCACACGTATCAAAGCAGTGCACACAAGAGTGATGTCAAGGTTGGCTCTGCCATATAGGTGTTATTATCAAGCACTTCTTCTTTCCCAGAAAGTGTCCTGGAGAGAGAGCTGGGTAATGAGCTAATGAAGTTCACACACCTTCAGATTTATCAGAGTCATGGGGACTGGGTGCCAAACCTCAGCATGATATAATTACTCAACCGAAATCTAGATTAATTTGACCCCATACACAGTTAAAGGCAACAGCCCTGTGATATACAGTAATGGATGCAAAAGGTGATTTATTGTTACTCAAGTGTAATGAAACGCTATCATTTTAATAAGAGTAAAAGTGTAAGTGCTGGTTAGAGATGAACGGTGGTCATCGTTCGTGGTCCTGACTTGGTTCTGAGCCAACGTTATTTTCATTTTCCACTTCCGCAATTACAACGGCAGAGCTTCAACTTAGACATCGATGGGTCAGTATCTGGGTTCAATAACAAGATGTGTGGGATGTCAACATTAAGGGACAAATGTTCAGAGGAGTGTTGCCAGCAAACAGCAGAAGATAGTGGGATACACTGAAGAGCGTCTGGCACTTGGGGCTCGGCCAGTCATTGTGCATCACCCTCTCAAAGAGTACTGAGGTTTTAGCTTTCAACTACGAAAAGCAAAAAACAAACAAAACGCAAGAATTTATACAAAATGCAATTTAAAAAGACATCTATTTACAAAATCGCCATTACAAAATTTTTATTTCAGATTGACTTCTTAAACAGGGCTCAGGTGAAATTAGGTTCTCTTAAACTTTATCCACATATTTACATGGTCTTCGTTTTAATGATTTCCTTTTTTTTGCCAGACGGTAAATAACATTGACGTGTCCCTAAATTATCTTAAGAGTAAAACATTTCAAAAGAACGGGAGCACTCAGAAAAGAGGTGATCTCCATTCTCCACAGATGCTGTCTGTATTTCACAGATTTGCGGAGGAATGATCTCTGCAGTCATCGTCACTGGGCATCCACATGTGGATTACTGCATGATAAAACTGCGTTAACTTCACTTTTCTTTACAAGCAACAAGCTTGTGATTCGTTAATGTCTTTTATCTTGTTTTGTCTTTTTTGTTTTGTTTTTTAATAAGCTCAGCGCAAGAAGCTTTCAGGACAGTGCAGGCATTCTTTTCCAATCTCTGGGCCAGACCTGATTTGAATTTATTATCATTTTCAAACAGAGCCTAACCTTCAACAATTGAAGATTATCATGATTTACCTCAAAGAAATACAAGCCAAAAGAAGAACTTTAAAGGTGGTGATGCATCAAACTATCAAAGGGAGGGAAAACGTTAGTTTAGTCGCCTAGTAACGAGACAGTCAATTCTAGGGAGGACAGGAAAAAATGTTGGCAAGGAAAACTTGAAAATACAATGTGATTTTTATCACGGTAGCCGTCAAACAGGCAAAATTAAAATGATTATGTCATAACAGTTTATGTCACAAGCACTCTGCATTTAAAGAGGTGAAAAATGGACACCGCCACCATTTGCAATTTATTTCCCTTCACATTTTCTAGGCTGTGACATTTAACTTTTGTCTGTTGGTTTTGGATCGCTACAGAGACGCTTCCTACCAACTAAACTGCACCATTTTTTTTGACTGAATATGATTATTCAGATTAAAATCTTCGCTACTACACTTTCTGACCTAACAGCCACATTTTTGTCCTAATGTAAACACAACTTTAAGCTTCCCCTTCTGACATGAAGTTTCAGGCTTGGTTTGTTGCAAGATAATTCACATTCTGATTGCCCCCATAAGCATTTGTTAGTATAGAACAGCTGTTGTCATCTTTAAACTTTTCCCCTTTAAATTTGAAACTTTAACTTAAAAAAAAAAAAAAAAAAAAAAAAGACACACTGATTTTGACTCCATCCGTCACGCTCATCCATTGCTGGACAGGTTATTAATAGCACCTATTAACACTTCCATGTTAGCCGGAGTCTGCAGCTTGTCTCCCCTCCTGTCCCCGCCGCGTGGTTAGCAGGCCACAGACGCGGCGAAAGCCACAGTTCCCACGGCCTGCCTCAACACGCCTGTAAGAGCAGCTTCTGAAAAGCAAACGGCTTAGTCATAAATACCGGACCAGGGCGCTTGACTCGGGAACACGAGAGCCTGATTGGAAATGCCACGTGTACATAAACACATCGGAGAGCATACGATTACCAGCTATATGTAGGAGGACAGTCGCACCGGTTTACTATACATGAACACGCAGAGCTGGCAGCAGTAGGGACAGAGAAGTGAAATATTCACTATAAGAGAGAATACATTTTAAAAAGCCTAAAAACGAAACTGCAAATCAATACTTGTATGGAAGGAGCAAGAATGTTTTCCATCAAAAATAGTAAGGCAAACATCATATGATTTCTGTTTAGTTTTTTTGTTTTTTTGTTAGATTTTTTTTCACCTCCTTGTGCCCTGTTACCTGAGCATTAAAAAGGCTCCATATTCCAGCGGACAGCCAGTCCGAAATAGCAAGTCAGTTTAAAGTTAAAAACAGCTTGTTCATTCTTGGGTTGTGTGTGTGCGGTCGCTGGCCGTCGTATTTCTAAAGCACTGCGCCGCAAACTGCCTTCTTTTGTTCCAGCTGTTCGTAATGTCGCACTGAGTGGCTGTATAGAGTTGCAGCCAATGCAACTTGTGTGGAAAATGAGAACGGAGAAGCCTTGGGCCCAGCGAAACGAGAAGCATTGTCTTCTCACTTTGCACCGGCTACGTCTGCGGTCCTTCGCTGATCGTTCGTGTCCCAGTCTCATTTCCGAAGCCTCTCAATGTCAGGGGAGACGGTAGTGAAAGCAGCTTCTCACAAAGAGTTCCTGCGACAGAAAAGTGACACAAAACAAACAACCGTGTTTTGTCCCCCCCCCCCCCTCCCTTTACCAGCGTCACACCTTGTAGTAGATGTTGGCCGGGCTCTGCGGGGGCATCTCCTGTACGATATAGACGGGGTGGCCGTAGTCCCCGCTAACCTTCTCGTAATGCGGGCAGTAGTTGTTCTCTGTCCGTAAGGGGATGATGATGTCGCTGGGCTCGGAGCCGGCATTGCCCGTCATCTTGGGGCTGGCGAGTGTGCTGAGGGACAGGGCGGCCGGCCGGGACTGCGAGGGCTTCCGCGAGCGCTTACGAATCTTGATCAGCAGGATGATCAGGAAGATGATGAGGATGAGGAAGACGATGCAGCCGGCGCCGATGGCCGAGAAGACGGTGATCTTGGAACCCAGGATGCCGTCAATGCTGCCGTCCTTGTTCTCCTGGTTGATGGTGTCTGCGTGAAATGATGGAACACAAGAAAATGTGTAAAAAAAAAAAGAAAAAGGAGTGAACATTTTGAGGACCAAATGCTTAAAGCTTCAGTCAAATAGGTTTCAGTACTGCACTGTATTTTTTCTGTATCGTTTATGAACTCTCAACAGTAAAAGAGGACTTCAAACAATGGCTCCTATAGCCCTTATTAAAGCTTAAAAACTAGGAAGAGATAAAAGGCATGGATCATGCATAACGCCTGTCACCTAAACACAGATAAATCTACATCTCTCCTGGCGTGAAAACCAGTGCAACAATTCCTCATCTCTCACCTTAACATTTCTGGACAGAACACTCAAAATTATAGCGCAGTTTCTAATTGTGGTGTCAGATTCAACTCTCATTTGAACTTTGAGACTCACATAAAGGATCCGTGTAAAGTCTCTTTTTATTACTTAAAAATCATCTAAAGGCTCTGCTCTACTTTATCTGATGTAGAAAGGCTTGTTACTTCAGTTTGATCCAGACTGGAGTAATGGAGTGAACTCCTCGACAGAGCTCATGCCAGAAGCTCCAGGAGACTCCAAACTGAGTCTCCAGGATGCTTCTAGGAGCCTGAAAGGGGGTCGTGATTGTGAGCAGCTTCAGATCGCGTCTGGAATGGCCTTCCTGATCTTCTGAGGTTTCCCCCAAACAACAGTTCTTCAAATACTGGCTTTAAAAAGTTTTTATTAGGAAAACATTTTTTTGCTGCCAACAATAAGTCTGCCAGCCTAAGACTGATATTTACATAAAAGGCTAAGGTGTGTTAGGTCTAAATGTGTAATGAAATTTTTATTATCATTATTATTATTATTATTGAGACAGTTGTCTTTTGTTGAAAGCACAAGCGCAAAAATGCTGAAATATGGAAAAAATTTCGATGCTCTCTGAATGAGGCAAAAGGGACTTTTTGCACATCTGATTCTGTTTTATCCCTTCGTTGGCTGGCGTCCTGGGTGGACGCAACCTCACAAAAAAAGAAAAAGAAAAAAAAGGGCCGATCTGATGACTGAAATCTGAGGAGAGAAAAAATCTGTTTTTTATACATTGAAAGTGCAGATGCCAGAAATTCCCTTCACCTCAGTCCAACCCTGCTGACTGACTTTAATGGCTGTGGATGGCTCTATCTCCACTTCTATCATTGTCGGAATGTTCCCGCTTAGAAATGAGAGGTTAGAAAGGTGGAGCAAACAGGCCGTACCGGTGTTCCCAGGTTGCTGAGGCCCGTCCTGGTCAGGGCTGACGGGGTTGGAGCTGGCATCGGGTTCAGGCATGGGGGATTCAGTCTGCTCCGGGTCTGGCACCGCCATGTTGGGGTCTGAGGGGGTGGGCAGTGGGGGTGGGGGAGAGAAACAGAACAACGGCAAAAGCCAAATAAACGTAACAACTTAATAAGCTGAAGAACAAAGCCAGACATTAACATTTCTCACAAAATCTCATTTGCAGCATTTGTTTGAGCAGAGAGCAAAATCAATAAACTATGGTTATTAAATATTTCCCTCTCTGAGCCACCTTTCTCCTTCACATTTATCTCTTGTAAAATACTTTTTTACCATGCCATACACAAGCACAGAAACTTGAAATATATGAATCCCATATATCCTCTGTATACTGTTTACTGTAGCATGCACAGCACATATGTAGTAAATCTAATACATATAATAGGATTTATCTTAAATTACCACAGCTCATATGACTAAATTGCCTCATTACCAAACACAATATCAAATATCGGTGGGATTTAATGAGAGTTTCTCTGCCCGAGGCAAAGTCTCTTAAAAAAGTCCATTGGCTCTGGGTGTCTGGGAAGCTTGTGGGCCCGTGTGAAGGCCGTCTGTGAAATGCATCACAATTACGTGGCTATCGGAAGCGCTACTTCATATCTAAACACAACACTACGCTAGAACAAACATGCAACGTGCTACTTCCTTCCTTCCTGCAGCACACGTGCGCCGGCCAAGGACACGCAGCCGAGGCCCACGTTATATACGGGCTTTTATTTTGATTTTCATTATTCATACTGTTAAAAGGTGTATTTTATATGAGGGGACAGGTAGATGGGAGAATTTGGTAGATGATAGCAGAGCTGACAGTATGGACCAGAGCCAGAACTCGCTGGTTTTACCAGCTGTGTGTGGTCGCTGCTCCTCACAGCCACGAAGTCGCTCTTCCAGGTCTTTCTGAAGCGCACGTTTCTGGCTGGTTTGAGCTGGGGAGGGGGGCTGTGGTGTGGAGAGGGGGGGGGGGGGGGGGTCGCAGGCCAGTCAAACAGTGGTAATTGTTATCCCAGCCTGATGGACCTTCAGCGAGCTATCAGATCTCCCCCCCCCCACCCCCACTGCTCTTATCTTTGTGTCCCTGGTGGGTTCGGGTGGAGAGTGTGCATGTGTGTGTGTGTGTGTGTGTGTGTGTGTGTGTGTGTGTGTGGGGAGGGGGAGCCCGTCTGCTCTTTCCATTGTGGTTTCGTTTCCTCTGGGGCAGCCTCGCACGTGGAGCAGCGGAGGTCAAGCCGAAGGGAAGTGGCTCTGCCCACGCCAGGCGGCCCCAGCTCAGGCCACCACCTCCCGGCCTGCTGGGATTCCGGTGAAGGACTGAGGACTCTTCTGCCGGGAGGCGTCTGCTTTTCCCATATTCCATTCAAACTCCCTCCTGCGAGGCGGAAACGAACACCTGGTTCCTCTTCCCCCTTTTCTGTCCCATCTCATCTCTTTCTCTCCCCTATTTATTCATAGCCCAGCCACCGCCTGGGGTTCTGGTGCTCTCCACTATCCATAATGCAAGAAGGGGTGGTGCTCAGAAACGTCTGTTATGCCCACGTTTGGCACGAACCCCTGATCCGTGCAAGCAATCACGCCAGGCTACCCCCCTCCCTCCCCGCACGAACCCCGGCACAGTGGCGCCCAGGGGCCGGCGTGGACCGGAACGCGAGACTGCAGAGCTGACGCCTATCTGCGGGGGTGACGCCGTGCCTCCAACGGCTGTGTCAGGGGAAGTAATATTTATACCAGGCCACCGCCAGCCGTGTTCCTAGCACAGCCGGGCTGTGGCCCGGGCCACTGAGGCACTGTGCAGAGGAAGCTGTGGTCCCTGTGATCCCTCCATTTACTATAATTACTCTGAGAGAGAGAGACAAGTTCTGCATACGAAACTGGGCTTGAATTATTCATGATAATAATCTGTGCGTTAGGACTCATATGTTGTCAAGAGCATGTTTGATTAAAGAGCTTCACAGTAAACAAGGCGATCATTAAAGTTGCCTTGAGGGGTTATAAATAGCGGTTTTATGTCTTAAAGCCGACATTTTTGCAAGACTGGAGTCACAAGGCTGCTTTACATATGCGATGAGGGGAACCAGCATACAGGCCCACTGTAAATTCTTACGCCTTGGGCCGACAAGACTTTATGGACGGCAGCTTGTTAAACCCGCTTCCTACACCGAGGCCGTGGCTACTCACCTGAGAAACTTCCGTTATCATTCATCCATTTTGAGGACTGTAGCTGGCTACCTCTCATGCCTTCTTGAGCACAGTTCTGTTTTGTGTGCCAGACCCTAAACACGCAATTAAGAAATCCTGGTAGGCAGATGTTCCTGCCCCTTCCCTGCTGTGTCATTTCAGCGCCAAGCCTCATGAACAAGAGGAGAATGACAAGCGTTTGTTGTAAAACTGTTTGCTGTCAAATTTTCTGAAGTGGAAGGAATCTGATTTGGACCAGAAATGTCGCTTCTAGTAGCATGTTGGCTGTGGAAAACATTACTGCCACAACACGGGAGACGCAGTTGTAGGCGCAGACCCAGACTTCTTCCATTAATTTCAATTTTATCTGAACGACTCTTTCCATAATAAATAAGCATTAAGCAAATAAGTTGAAGCATTCGACTGACGGGGGTTGACAAAACGTGGATTAAATTTGACAAATTCGGTTTTACTCGTGTTCTCATGGGCACAATGAAACAAATTAAAACTAGTTATTAAACTTTTTACAACATCACAAGTGGCACCGTACTGGCTGAATGCAAACTACTGCCTCCTACCAGAGCTGCGGTGCACAGAATGGGAAGTGTGATGATGTAACCGCAGTTCTGTGTTGGTGTGTTGGCGTTCACTCACCCTGCCCGACCTTCATGATGACCTTCATGGAGCGGCTCCTGCACACGCCTCCTTCCCGATTCTCCAGGCCTTCTAGAGATCCATTGGATGTAGCTGCGATATGGGGGAAAAGGGGGGAAACGGAGCATGAATAGCAGGAGTGGAAGCCGGATGTGAACGCACGTGCGAGTTATGTGAGAGGCGGCGTTGCGAGACACCACCAGCTGGGGGCAGGGCCCCGTCTCTCTCTTTACTGTCACTGCTTTGAAAAGCTGTTGTGAAATTATACCGGCCAACGTTAATCTCCTCCGTGACTGCGTGAGTGTGGAGCTGTTGGCCTGGAGCACTGCTTTCCCTTTCAGCGTATAATTAGGGAACTACTGGCTGTTGAGGAGACCTGAGGTATTTAGTTTAGGGGCTTGTCTGTCCTGTTAGCATCAGTTCAAATGGGTGGGGGGTGGGGCAGAGATCTGTCCCTCACGCCACATCTCACTTCGCCGGAAGCCGAACACAATTGCAGGCTTATTCTGCATCGGGGGGGGGGGGGGGGGGGGGGGGGGGGGGGGGGGGGGGGGGGGGGACACGACCTGCAGAGAAAGTGCATTAGAGCAGCCGTGTCAGGGCCGGAGACGCCGCCTTTCATAGAAGATCCTCAGATCTTCAGCCTCTGCTGTACCCCCCCCCCCCCCCCCCCCCCACTAGCTCTTTTTCATCCTCCCATTCACCCTGTCAACTTCATTTGCTTGTCAAGATGCGGCATGACATAAGGAACCATTTGGAGTGGCGGTCATCTAATTAGATCTCAGCCCGAGACTGAAAGCCTCCGTGTGCACGCAGAAGAATAGCGACCAGTGAGAGAGCGAAGTGTCGCTCAGCCAGGTAGCGTCGTCCTAGCCCCCCCCCCCCGGGGGGGGTGAGGCCGTGACACACTTGTTAACCTCGCAGTACTGTCTCATCCCAACCCCCCATCGTCAGCCAGCCAGAATCTCCACTTGGAGGTTTTAACACTCAAGGCTGTACAAAAAAAAAGCCACAAGATCATGCCAAAATGTCCTTGGCTAATCTGCTATACACTGTCATGCTCAGAGATTTTATTTTCTACCGGGGATGCTCTCCTTGCCCCCCAAACGCTGTCATCTATAAATGTCCCTCTGCCTTGACTCAGGCTCAGTATGTAGTGTGCTTTAGTTTTTGTTGAGTGGGACTAATGCACAAAGTCCTCCATTTAGCATAACCTGGTCATGATTGAGACAAAACCACATCTTCATAAAAAGCTTTGCAACAACTCCTTTTTGCAGTCGTAAAAACTCGTGAGAGTTTCATATTGTTGAGAAAAGACCTTTGTACTGTTTTTTCCAGAACAATTTTCATACCGAAAGTGACATTTTGCCCAAGATTAGATTTAATCTGTCTGCAAAATGAGACTTCAGACCACTTCTCAGCTCTGCCTGAAAACCCAACACCAATATTACACGAGATGTGGCCTCAAAAACCATTTTACAGTAGTTGGTCAAACATGTTGGATAGTCCCTCTTGGTGTGCCATGTCAAGTTCCAAATGTTTTCCTTTAAATTCTCTTTGAGGTACTTCAGTGGTCTGTAACATACATTTGTAACCAGACCTCTTTCCCTGTCACGCCTGTGCTTTTGATTTACGTTCATCATTTCTGGATGTCGTCGCGCGGCTTCACGTGTGCTGTTTTGGAAACCGGAAGCTGGGGTATTTGATGCTTCCTATATTTAAAATTGGTACCGTAATCCATGAGAGAGGGTGTGAGATGAAGGGAGAAACCTCAGGTGCTACCTGCACTCAGTCAGGTCTACTCGCAAGAGGCCAAAGCCCAAACAGGAACTTGTTTTCCATTGGTAGGCGAGACATAATTCCCCCCCCCCCCTTTCAGTTTAAAATCGGAACGCGGACCACACAAGGTCTTCTGATCCTCCGTGTGAGAAACACAAGACAGTGCCACCATCTCCGTCCCTCTCTCACATCCACTCGGACGTGGGAAGCTGACGCAGGTGTTTGTACTGTCAGTAACAGCCAACAAGGGCCGAGTGATCCTGAAGAAATAACGGAGATGTTCAGGATGTAGACCGGCGGTGGGGAGGAGGTGCCAACTTGAGACAAGGTGGATACGACTTAAGAAATTGTGTCAACTAGGACAAAAGCTTTAAAGAGTCGGAGGTGGTGGTGAGAAACCGAGGCTCACCCACACATAGCTCATGGATTATTAATGTTCCACTCGGCTCTGGAGACGCATAATAAACAGCAAATGATTCATAGTGAAGACAGTGAATTTATTCCTAGGGGTCACCTGACTGACCCAATTTTCCTCAGACAACAGAGTAAATATAGAAAAGAGGCTGGCTTGTTGGTGGGGCCTTTCTTCAATATTCCCCATTCATTCCCAATGGGGCTTTTCACTCTCCCCACTAACCAAGTCATTTGAATCAGGTAATGAAACAAAATGGAGGGGTTGAATACCTGAAACATGGGCACCCAGCTGATTTGATGACATAATGAACTACCCGAGAAAATGGGAAAAGGGCATTACGTACATACACTTAAAGGCTGGCCTAGCAAAATGCTTAAAATTCAACAAAGTCACCAGTAGGGTTGCCTGGTGTGTGACATTTAATGAAAAAACTGATGCTACTTGTTAGGAAATATCTGGAAGGAGATCTGTTACTGAAACTTTGAAAATGAACCTGATATCTAGTCATCCAATAAATACCAGAGGCAAAAATTGTAATGAAATGATTATTAGCCATGAATGGCTCAGAGTGCTAATGGAACACGCTGTTCATTTTCTAACTCCCACTTACTTCTCACATTGTACTTTTTTCTAGATTCGAGATTTCTCAGACATCCTCTCTTTAATAATACAGCAAGACATCCCTGTGTACTCACAGACAGAAGACACCAGCTGTACATCCAAGTTGCCTTGACATTTGCAGTTGTCTTGCCGGACGCAGGGAAAAAAGGGCACATTCCATTTGCACAGCATTAATTCCCCCCCACTACACATGCGCCATGCTGTTGCCGAACTCAGAGAGCCTGTCCTCAGTGAGGCTTCTAAAGGCAAACATGAAATCAACATATGGCTGCAGACAAGTGTCCATTAAGCAGAGGAAAGCTTATTTTAAACGGTAGGATCAGGAAAAGACAACTGAACAGCATGGCAAGAATTTCACACAGTTCAGCACTGTGTCCTTACTCACGCTACCCACACCAAAAAAAGTCTCAACAGTCTAAGGCACCTCACATAGAGACTTGGACGGCGAATCCTTTTGCTAGTTTTGCAACGTTAAGGGTAATGCATGACTCGCTGCTGCTGGGCTAGCTATAGGCGACCAAGGTAGCTGCGTCAGGCTGAGCAGAGCCCGTGGGTGGCAGCTCGTGCACCAGAGCAAAGCTCTTCATTAGACGCAGAGAGTCCCAGAGACATCACAGAGAAGAAACGCCCAGTCTCTCAATGGCCTTTCTGGGAACAGTGTGTCGAGAAGTCTGCAGTAATGACTTTTAACCCTATGGGTGTCTCTCTTACACTCGTCAGCTAAACTCTCTCGGGTTGACTCATTTCAAGTTTTGTGCGCTATCTGGATGCAGACTACAGCGTTATTTTTTTTTTTTATTTCCTTTTGAAAGTCTGTGGAGTTATGTTTTTCTCCTCTTTCCAGGTTTGGGAGGGTTTGGCATTAAAAGTTGTTTGAATCCGCTTAGAATGTTCTGCTAGTTCCTCGAGTTTAGCTCTGATGCAAGGGAAGGTAAACAAGGCACTGCGGCGCGCAACTAAATCTGAGTGAAATGAAGGATGTGGAATAACACGCAGACCCTGGGGAGCAAAGACTATTCATCTGTCTCAAACCATATCAGACCTCTTTTTTTCCCTCCCACTTATCTGGCAAAGGCGGAGGGGGAGAGACTAGCATTTCTCAGATCTCATGACCTTCAGTGCAGTGGTAGCATATTTCACCATACGCATACCGCTTTAACCTGGAAACGGTTCTAGGGAAAAAAAAAAGAAAGAAAGAGTGGAGTGGAGCTCTTATTATGAGCATAGTTTTCATTTCACACCCGGTAATTATTTTCGCTTCACAGTGAAATGAAGGAAATAAACTGATGTTTCGCTTCAGCCAGCAAGTCCAATAAGTCTTCAGTCTTGCAATTTTCTGAACGGGGGAGTGGTATATAAAAACATCAAAGTTTACGGAGGTTACTTTAACCTTTCAAGACAATACCGTTTTTTTTTTTCGTTTAGAGTGCCCATGCCCTGTCACCAGATATTTTGTGGAAAGCGGAAAAAAAAATCCTTCACCTCGTCACGGTCAACACTGGTGGATTAAACAACCAGGCAAAAACAAAGAGGAAAACAGCTTGGCCATCGCTGCCAGTGGAGGGCTATCCCCCTTAAGACAGATGACAGGATCCCGAGCTGGCCAAGAGAGTGTTGCTTTTGGAGACATCTGTGTTATCTTGGCTACTGTGGTGCGCTTAATATTTGGACTTCAATTGGGGCTTAATTGGCTTTGATAGCAAACACATGGGGGAGTGGTGGAGAGGCTGGTTTCCCGGCAGGGGGCTCAAGTGAACTTATGGACTTCCCTAATTTCTGCAGATAAATCAGCGCGAGCCACGCGTTCAGTGGCGGCGTCCGCCGTGCGAGGAACCGCCGCCCGCTGTTACAAGAGGGAGCGGGTGAGTCAGCACTTTTACGCACCTGCAACCACCAAGAGTCACCTCGTCCGTTGGGACTGATACAGATATTAGAAGAACAAATTTTACGAACGAGGGCCCCCTAAAGCTGTCACTCATTTCCTTTCCTAACGTGTGTGAAGGGAATATGGCTGCCAAGCACAGGAACTGCTAAAAAGAAAGAAAAAAAAAGACAGGTCTATCTCTAAAGGAGAATTATGGGGGGAAATGACCAGGCAAAGTCCATATTGCCTGACTCTCCCTAAGCAGAGAAATGTGAATAGAGACTTCAAAGTTCGGTGTATCTCTGCACAGGACTCTGCAGTGACTCTGTCAACATAGAATTAGACACAGTAGCCCATGTGTGTCAGCTGGGAACTTTATGGGCTTAAGACATATAAACACTGTGGTTTAAAAGATTGTTTAAACATCATATATTTTTATGTCTTTTACCCCTTTCCTGCCATTTAGTCATTACTTGTTATTGTTAGTGTTACATACATTATATGGCCAAAACCATGTGGATATGGGATCCTCATACCTATATGAGGACATCCCATTCCATTACCATGGGCATTAATATGGTAATATGAGTTGCCACCTGGAGGCATTTCAGCTACAACAGCCTCTATTCTGGGCCTTCCACTCCATTGTGGAGCACGTCTGTGGGAATTTGTGCCCATTTAGTCAAAAGAGCCTTTTTGTGAGGTCAGACACTGACGTTGGACGTGAAGACCTAGAACACAATCGATGTTCCAGTTCATTCCAAAGGTGTTCAGTGAGCTTGAGGTCAGAGCTGCTCAGTCTGCTGGAGTTTTTCCACACCAAACTCATCAAATCCTGTCTTTATATACTCCACTTTGTGCACAGGGTCACGGTCCTGCTAGAACAGGAAACGACCTTCCCCAAACTGTTGCCACAAAGTTGGAAGAATATAATTGGCTTAAATTGTCTTTGTATGCTGTAGTATTAACATTTCCCTTCACTGGAGCTAAGGGGCCTGGACTAAAACCCTGAAAAACTCAGATCATTATCCGTCCTCCACAAAACTTTACTGTTGGCACTATGAATTCCAGTAGGTAGCATTCTCCTGGCCACTGCCAAAACCGGATCTGTCCATCAGACTGTCAAATAGTGACGTGTGATTGATCACTCCAGGGGACGTATTTCTACCGGTCCAGAGTCCAGCATGTTTTACACAACTCCAGCCAGCACTTGGCATTGTGCATAGTAATCTTGGGCTTGTGTGCAGCTGTTCAGCCATGGAAACCCATTTCATAAAGCTCCTGACGCACAGTTCTTGTGCTGATGTTAGTTCCAGGGCCAGTCTCGAACTCTCCAGTGAGTGATGTAAGACAGGATAGGTGATTTTCACATGCTACACAATTCCGCACCTGGCCGTCCTGCTCTGTGAGCTTGAGTGGTTGTGACCGATCAGTTGTGGCTCCTATGTGCTTCTATTTCAGCACAACCATGCTTACTGTTGACCAGGACCGACCTGAAACTGACTTGTGGAAAAGGCAGCCTCTTATGACAGTGCCATGTTTAAAGTTTATAAGCCACACATTAGAGTATGACCCGCTATACTGCCAGTGTTTGTCTATGCAGACTGCATGGCTATGGGCACGATTTCACATCTGTTAGCAGCAGGTGTGTCTAAAAAACAAGAGTTGTCATTAGTCATTAGAGTTGTCTGCATACTTTTGGCCATATAGTGAATACAGTGTAGCTCCCCTTGTCACAGAACCACTAATCTGAGACAATATCAAAGGCTCCCCTGATGCATACATGCATCTATAGTGCTGACCACTGACAAAAGTGTGGTCTACCTCAGTAATAGGGATCTAAGTAGCTATAGCACGGCAGGGTACCTCAGTAATAAGGATCTAACTCTGCCATACAATCACGTCTACTGGGTACTTTATGTGACGGCGAAACAGAAAAACACAGCTGTCCTTTAAGAATTTTGTCCTGCTCCAATGAGAACGTAACCCCCATCAAAGCCATACCTGTTCCCATAATAGGGCCATTTCATAACCACAAATGCTCTCAGATTTGCAAGATCCCTTTTTAGTAAGGAACAGAAAAACAGTTTGACTCAAAACACACTTGTAATGGAAGCCTAAGGGCATTTGGTGAAAAAGATCAACAATTTCCCCCAGGCTTTCATTATAAATATGTTTTGAGTCAACGGTTTTGTTATTCCTCTCTAAGTACAGAGAAATGCATCGGAATTATTGTCCGTGGTAATCGACCACGCGCTTCAGATATGGCAGATAGAGATTAGGTTGCAAATATACTGGAGTGTTCCTTTAAGGTGGTGTGCATGTAAAAAAAAAACTGCTTACTAGGTAATTTTACAATATTATATTCCATTTTGTAAGGCATCAGCCCAGGCTGAGCAGTACTGAAATAACTCCTTATCACCTGCACATAACACTCAGCATAGATAATATTAGCATTCCTTTCCATCTAGTCCTAAATATGCGTTCATACAGAACATTTCAAATTCTGTATTCATACAGAATATTTAAAATTCCCTGTTCCTACAGCTCTTCACTTTTGGTTGTATTTGGTAGAGGCTTAAATCAAATCAAATCGCTGCAAAGTGACGACATAGTATGAATGTGGGCCAAAAACAAATTTGGTTGAATAGTGATGTGGATTTCAAGTCGTGTGAGATGCCAAGGTAGTGGTGCAGGGTGTGCCTCGTAGCTGTGAACACAGACGTGTGGTGCACAGTTAGTCCTGGAGTGCTGAGGACTCGAGAGCAAATGTAAGGACTCAACATCTCCAACCGCAGCACACGAGCAGCAGAGCACTTATTCAAGTGTTGATGCTGTTGGCAGTCATGGCGGGTTTGGCCATCGGAAAAAAAAATAGCTTATTACTCACTTTCGGGGTTTGTGCTCAGCCTTCGAGATAAACACGGCAGAAATGTGCCTCCACTTGGGTGTGGTGTACGTGAGCGGACACCTCATTGACCCAGATCAATGATGCAACATGAACTTAGGATCTAAATGCAGGATGTAACAGACTCGTCAACGCAGTCCTGGTCCTCAGGGAAGATGTTTTAGGCACTAAATCAATGGTTAGCAATGGAGATGGCCAATTAGAGACTGCAGTTTCCTTCTGGCTGAAAGGGTGAAGGGTTCTGCCGGGTCATAAAGACCGTGAAAGTCACCATCTGGTCAAACTGCTGACGATGACAAATTGAAGACAAATCATGCCCCCCATTAGACAGAAAAATAAATAAACAAATTGCTTTGTCTTGGTTAAAATCTTCAGGTAAATCTTTCTTTCTTTTGCAACTGCAATATCAACTGACATCCTCAACGCTTTTACTCCTGTATCTCACTGCCATATGTGCTATAAGGGAAGTTTTAAAGTAAAGCCAAAATCTAAGTTACCCCAGGGAGATTCAACTTCTCTTTCTCATCCACATTCAACTAAAAAATATCTGTCTAGATGGTTGGTCCACAAAGCACTTTAGTCAGTCCTCTTAAACTGAAGCCTCCAGTCAAGGTGTGAAATGGTCTATTACCATGCCGTCACCCTTTCACACATAATAAAGACAAAAAGGATGTTAAAAAGCTACAAGATCTGCGACTAACCAAGAGGTTTAAAACACACTCTTTATATTTATATTTTGTTTGTGAGTTCGTCTAGTTGACAGTGACTCACTTAAACATTTTAAAGTACTCAGTCCCACAGACCATAAAGAGTGACCGAACAGAAGTCTGACTGTTAGGTGTGAAAAACCCAGATGTGTTTTAACCCCCATAATTATACGGCTTTCAATTTTGCACTTTATGTATGTTAAAATCATTTGCGGTGCAAATGACCTTATGGGTCTGTACGTTTGGCAGGAGGGGGGAAGGGTCAGCCCGAAGTCTCGGAGAGAGGAAAACGTGGATCAAAATTCAACTGGAATATTCAGCAGACAGCCTTCGGCACAGTATTAGATAGTGTGTGTGTGCATGTGTGTAGATGAGTGTGCGCGTGTGCATGCATTAATGTGCGACTCCGAGTGCGTGCGTGCATCTTTGCGCATGCGTGTACATATGTGTGTGTGTCTGTGTGTGTGTGTGTGTGTGTGTCTGCGTGCCGGACGGCTTCTTCTTCTATTGTTGAGCTCGAGTGCAGGCGCAGTGACCTTTAGCGTAGGACCCCAGTCTGCAACTCTCCTTGTGCCAATGGCACCCAGGCAATTAACATCAACAGCAACAAAAAACAAACACACACAACGCCACGAAACAGGGGCGTTATCCTTCAAATAAATGCACACTAGACGGGGTCTTCCACTTATCCACAGCTCATGTGGAAGAAACCTATGCAATCATAAATAATCTATCCTTCTCAAACAGGCCAAACTGACACGCTTGTGTGGTATTAAGCTCAGCGCGTGCTTGTGAACCATTGATCTATTTAGTGCAGTGGCCTGTTTTTCAATGTCGTACTTTGATGAGGACAGTCACATTTCATTAAATCTACACCCTGTCAGGTCGAGTCACCCACGAGTTCCAGAGGACTCGAGGAGACCATCTGTCCTCCACAGAGACTCATTCTGCACAGCAAGAGAGGGAGAGAGCGAGAGAGTGAGTGTGAGTGTGTGTGTATGTGTGTAAGTGAGAGAGAGAGTGTGTGTGAGAGTGAGAGAGTGAGAGAGAGAGGGAGTGAGAGAGAGAGAGAGAGAGAGAGAGAGAGAGAGAGAGAGAGAGAGAGAGAGAGAGAGAGAGAGAGAAGAGTAGGCTTATTACCCCCACCTGTCTGTAGCTAGGCAGCTGAAGCATGTCAAAGTCCCGGCAGGATCTCGCCGTGGCCCTGTGAACACGCCGTGTGGATGAAGTGGCCTCCCGCTTGGACCTGCCGAGCCTTTCAGTCACGATTGCCCACACACGCAGGTGGCACGGCGGCACGGCCCTTCTCCCGGCCAGCCGGGCACCGGCACGTTGGCGGCGCACGCAGCTCCTCGCCACGCGCACTACTTCAGCCGCGTGAATTATTCATGGGACTGCTAAATTGCACACGGGTCTACTGGCCCTTTCTCTGCGTCGTGATACCATCTAATGGAATTTCGCCGCCGAACTCGCAGAAACGCAGCCCGACTGAAATGAACGGGCAGGTCGGCGCGAATGTCAACCGAAGCCGACGTGTGCCTAATGTCCTGAGTCTGAACGGCCGTACGCAGCCGGACCAAAGAAGGTCAGAAATCCTGATAAACGTAAGGAGGACCCGCTATTGAGAGGCAGTCTTGAAAAATTGCTCTGGAAATTGCTTGAGGTGGGATTTTGAAGAGGGGAGCTGGTGTAAATCCAACACGGGGGGGGGTTCCTAATAAATGAATCTGGGGTGGATCAAGATGACTGCTGCTTCTGCTGGTGGCTGGGCCACTTTCAGTCCACACGGATTCCTCTGACCCAAGATGGATGATTATCTGCTTCTTCAACATGTTCCCGTGAGAGAATGAGAGATAGACCAAGAGGAGGAGAGGAAGAAAGAAAGAAGCAAAAGGAGGTATGTGAGCAAGAGGGGGGAAAATCACTCAAACACAAACAAAGTCACAGCGATGGCACTCTTGAAGAAACACGAGAGGGGAGAGAGAAAGAGGCGGAATTTGGCCTCCGCTTGTCTCGCCCAAACCTCAGGCAGGGATAAGACCTCAAAATGGATTCTGCTGATTACATCCTTGCAAACATTAAGCTGTCCCTGCAATCAGTTACAGGGCAGGCGGATCTGAGGCTCGGCCCCGATGACGTTTGAGAATAAGGCACCGAGGCTCAGACCTGTAATCGGCCAACTTAACGCAAGTTCGTCAGTGACGTCTCCCATAGCAAGCGTAAACATGATCCTAATTTTAAAAAATGCATCTCTTTTTTCATCGGATTCAGCCATTTATTCCGTAAATCCGCAACAGTTCTAGGAAGCCCAGCCAACTGCATGGAGCACGCGGGTCTATGACCAGGCAATCAGAACCATGTGGTGTGTGTGATGCAAATCTCCCGGCTGCACGGAGGGGTTATGATACACAGATGGAAGGAGCCGAGATCACAGTCAAATGTCAGGGTATTAAAATAGACACACGGAGCCTCATGAAAGTTATTTCAAACAAAACCCAGCCTGAGCTACCAGCCGTACGCTTTGGGTTCTGTAGGATGAAGGTGAGGTGGTGGAAGAGAGGAAGACATAATGTGCTGTGAAAACCAAAACGTATCAGTGAACAACGAGCCAAACGACCATATGTGAGGGAAGGTGTAACGTTCGGAGGGGCAGCCACCTAAAGCCCTCAGCGTTCATCACCTCTGTTCGCACCGCCTTCGCTGTGTCGACAGACATTTGACTGCACTTTGGTCATTTCAAGGAAAGTTGGCTCATCTTGCCAAGACTTTACTTAACATTATATGGGCTGTGGAGCCACAAAGCCCAGAGCAGGGCTTCATTTCATCAAGGCCGTGTAATTTGTAATGTTCTGCCGAATGACTTAGAGACAACACCTATTTTCCTGTTGATTGAATCTTCAGTGTAATATGGAATGCATTTTTGCAGAGTGAGAGTATGTGTGTGTGTGTGTGTGTGTGTGTGTGTGTGTGTGTGTGTGTGTGTGTGTGTATGTGTGTGTGTGTGTGTGCGTGAGAGAGAGAGGGGTGTATGTTTTTTTTCCAGTAAACGTGCTTATTCATCTGGTCATGAAATTGAGAACACATTTAGCGCAATATTACTGAATGAGTAAATGACAAGTCCAGACAAACCCAGACTGTCATGACCGTACTTAGATAGGCCCTCACAGGGGATTTCTAAGCAGCTTCTCTGTGATAGACCAAAGCAACATTTATGTAAAAAAAAAAAAAACGTGATCTGATAAGATTCTCAAAAATTCATACCAAAGTTAGTATAAACTGTCTTGTCAGTAGGGGTTCAATGATGTACTAAATACTGATAATATAATTTATTATTAATAATAATAATAATAATAATAATAATAATAATAATAATAATATAATACTACTATTATAATACTATAATAATGAAACTATTAATATACTACTATAATACTACTACTACTGCTAATATAATATTACACCTCCTTACACTCCTTAATACAAAAGTCATAAATTAACTCAATAAAACACTAAGGAAGAGCAAAAAGTAAATAAAAGAAATGGAAAATTTTAAACAAAAAATATAATACAGTACAGTAAAATAAAAAAGTAGAAATAATTACAGTTACATATATTACGCTGATAAGTATATTATGATAACTGACATTTTCATTATCATCCCTTTCACTCTAAAATATATTCTTCTCTTATGGTATCAGTCCTGATGTCCCAGATTGAGTGTGAGGTTTAGAGGTTTACAGTCATTGCTGCTGTACAGGCAAATTTCATTGATTTGCCATTGAATGTTCAATATTAGGTTCAAGGACTCACAGGCAAATTGTGTTTAGCTACACTTTAACTAATACATGAATCTGGGCCTTGCAGGAGTGGTTTTACAAATCAAGGAATACATGTTTACTTGTTTAATGCATCATCCAGTGTTGCAGATGCAGATTCCAACAGAAACCGTGAGTAATACACTTGCACATTTAAATCATTTACTAAGGAGAATGCTTTTTTAGCTATCATGGTTGAGAACTGATTTATATCAACTAAGAATGCACTGTATTTTTTATTTTTTTTTTCCGCTCTTCTTGGCATTTGCTTGTGTTGTAACCGCGGCCAACAACAGCTATAGCATTTGCTAGGCGGAATGCTAATTCTTCCAGCAGACTCACTTGCCAAAAGAGATAGAGGTGGTAAACAAAGCTCAAGACTCAAGGCTCGAGAAGCTTCTCCAAGAGATGTTCTGCAGTGCAGTGATGCCTACAGGTGGAAGAAAGCACGACCACACAAGAACAGCCCACCAAGGGCTCTGCTGCTACCGCCAGGTTCACACACACTCCAGAAAACTCTGGAAAACTCCAGAAGAATTGATTTGACATTTACACCACAGCCAGTATTTTGGCCAGATCAGACGCAGAAGACGATTCCTTCATAACATGCAAATTAAAATGTTTAGTTTGGCAGTGCTGAAAAATAACACCTAATATCAATCTTGTTCCCCAGTGTAGGAACCTTTCGAATGGATGTCTCAAGCCTACACAGTCTGACAATTGGTTCCAAAAGAGACATACCATATGTGCAGCCTAGAATTGCCAAGAAGCACTGTGGTATGTTAAGAGCCGTAAGTTCTCACAAAGTTGGAGAAGGGAGGAGGGGCAAATTAGGTGCAAAAAACACCCATCAAAATCAAAATAAATTAGGACGAGACAAAGGCTGTGCGTGCTGCTTAGCTTCTGGTCTTTGTGGAGAAGAACCATATGGGCATGTCAGAGCATCGCCACTGAAGAAGTCAGACGGCAGGAGATGCTCGCTTCGAGCGTAGTCTGTTTTCGCCTAATGTCATCAATCATTATACACCAAGTCCCTTGCACAATGGTGGTGAATGAGACCGCTTAAGTCCCTGTTGTGTCTCTGGTAAAACGCGATTAACAATCCACGCTCACTAGTCTCCATTACGCAAGCTGAAAAACGAGAAGCCATGTACGTGAACCGGGCTGTTTGTGGTCGTGCTGGAACGGAACACGGACCATTTCGCATTTCAGCTGAATTCACAGAAATGGATTCTGCTTTTGCCAACCAGCCAAGGATTTATACCCTTATTTATGTGTTGGACTACCGCAATTATTTCCATCACAGTCCCAAAATTCATGTTTGTTTTTTCATTACTTCATACGGGTGCTGTTTAATCAAAGCCCTGCAAGCGTAACCCCCAAAAAATTCCCTATCATCATCTGAACCAAAGTGGCAACATCTATCGCCCGTCTTCGAGCTAACATGGTGAGATTTTCCTCGGAGTGCAACCAGTTTTTTCCCTCTAAAGAAACGACGGACAATGTTTAGAAAACCGTGCTTTAGAACAGCAATGTGACAGTTGCATTTACAAAACAACGATGACAAAAAAAAGATTGTCAGACATCGCAGTGCTGTTTTTTTGTGGGTTTCTTTTCCTTTTTTGTATTTGGCAGACAGTCTGTAGAACGTCCCTGAGAAATCAAAGCGTGGGGAGGACAAAGCCCTGTTTGTCACACTGAAACAACCAAATTGGAGAAGGCTTCAAGCTGCGATTGGAGTTAAGGGTTTGGCCACCGATGAAAGGCATCTAAAATGTCTCTTGGCGTATTGGAGGGCATATGGGAGGAACCCACTAGCCAGAAGAGGAAGATGTCCCAGTGGCCTAACCCAGCTTCTCCACTCCATGACAGACCAGCTCTTCGCACCCTCTGTTGGCTTCTGTCGTCATATCCCCTCATGACAAGGCGCTAAACAACATTATAAAACATAAATCAGCCCCACCTGGCAGCCGGAAAGTCATAAACGAACGCCCGTCTTCGCCTGAGAGGAAAAGGTATTGATTTCAGTCCATATCACACCGCCTCGGGGTACCAAACGAGCACGGCAGAGGCGCCTGACTCACCGTAATGAAGCCAAGAGACGAGGCACGTGTGCTCGCTAACGCGGGAAGCTACTGGACGGAAACGTCGAGGGCGCTGATTGCTCTGCTTCAACTGAGTTTGGCGAGTGAGAGCCATTAGCATACGCTAACAGGGTTGGGGGGCAGGCAAAGAGCTGGAATAAGATGAGCGGGAGCCCTAATGTGTGAGGGACGAGTGGCTGCTTCTCAAATATCGAGATGACTTTAACTGACACAGAGTAAATGAATGCCAGATGAGTCTGTGGCTGTAGGCTCCTACGGCCACAGTAGCCGCCCATGACGGACGGCTTCTGCACGCCCATGACAGACGATAAAACAACAGAAAACAATAGAGTTTTCACTACAATTTCAGAGTTCTCTTTTTTTTTCTTCACAGAGGGAAATTTTTCACAGGCGGCTGCCACGAACACAACAAATGAAATCTTCAGGGAAGATTCAAAATGCATATGGAGTCTCTCCATTCATGGCCCGTATGAAACAAAGCAGCGCGTGGGCTGTGGGGAGTAGTCGTAGCCCTCACCTGAGCGGAGTAAAACCCACTCCGCTCACACCTATCCGCACGTCTTCACGTACGTGCTTATCTGAGGCCACATTACATTCTCTCATCTGCCATTCTGTCAGTGCTTTTAACATTGACCCCTTTCTCACTTTTTTTTTTTTTCTTTTCCGGGCCTGGTGCTCTTACTCCCCCTCCACCCCACCCCTGCCTCGCAATGCATTAGTGGGAAGGGAGAGGGAGCCTTTGGTTGACAGGATGTTCAATGCGGGAGGATGGAGGAAAATAATAATAATAATAATAAAAGTGTGGTAGGCCGTGGTCCGGAGGTGCGGTGGGAGTGGCAGCTGTCTCCGTGCTTCACGCCGCCCCACCCGTGTGCCGCTACAGGAAATCAATGGCCATCCGACGGCAGCGAGAGTCCTCCCAGAGGACAGGGGAAAAAAAACGCCTCAGCGTTAAAGCCTCGGAAAGTAAAAAAATGAAAATAATAAAATCACAAGCCAGACTCCAGCACAAGCCGGGGCTGGACGCTAACACGCATGGGCGTGTGTGGGTTGGTGGGGGTGCGGTGCAATCACGGTCTTCAAATGGGTTTAATGACTTCAGCAGGGCCTGCTGCCTGCATGGGCCATCAGGCAGGTTTTTGTTGTCCAAGCCGCCAGGTTGTTGACCTGGACCTGGTGGTCTCCCTGACCGCCAAATGGCAGCAGGGCTTGAATTTAGATCAGGGGGTTATCACTGTCTGGCCCCCCGCTGGGACCCGCTGACCCCTGGAGTCCCTGAGTAAGCAGAGAGTCTGGGCAGATGGAGCTTGGAGGAACAGGGCTAATGGGGCAGGCTGCTGGACACTGGGCAGGAGGGCAGGCGAAGGTAGGCGAGAAGCTGACCTGCAGACATTCACACCATTTGGTATTTGTTTGTGTTTTTTTTCCTGAAACCCCCCCCCCCCCCCCCCCCCCCCCCCGCCCGTCTCAAGTGGCACACACAGAGGAGAATGTCATTCACCAGAACAGTGACCCTCTTCTCATATAGTCAAGAACGTGAGTAAGACGGGCTGTGTGTGTGTGTGTGTGTATGTGTGTGTGTGTGTGTGTGTGTGTGTGTGTGTGTGTGTGTGTGTGTGTGTGTGTGTGTGTGTGTGTGTGAAGAGAGAAAAAGAAAGAATGAGTTTGAGAACAAGACAGAATTAAGAACGAATCAAGAACTACCGAAAAAAAAAACATGTTAGCAAATCTTTTGCCTACATTCCTGAACGAAATCATCAGGCAAACTTGTCTTTATGTAACAGCCATTTTTACCGCCGGCATGCTCCACTTTTTCCAAGAGGAACAAATAGGTTAGGAAAACGCCTCTACTTCCTGTGTTCCCTCTCCCCTAAGCTCATTAAGGCCATGGTTGTGCTTACATGAATGCACAAGCACATCCATTATGTAAAAGATAGATGATGTGTGTCACTATCTGTGCAATGTGGGCAAAAATAACCCCCCAATCCCTCTGAATCTGCAACTTCGCCATCCCAGTAGTTTTCATCAACACTAGACAGCCGTGTGCAAAAAATATGTCAAATGTACCACTCCTCCCTTCCCCGCCAACCATACCCCCCACCACCAAAACAAAAACAGAAAAAAAAAATAAATAAATATACGCATTGCACTAACAGAAACAACACAAAGCATTGTGGTTTGGCCCACATGCAGGGCTGTCTGGGAGGAGGCCGCTCTGTAAAATCTCAGGTCTGTAAAATCTCTGGTATGTAAAATCTCTGGTATGTAAAATCTCAGGCATGCTTGACTTACACGTGATGTAGTAGTCTGCGTTCTTCTTGAACTCCAGGCCCATGTAATTGGGGCTGAACTCCTGGAACTTGATTGTGAATTTGATGTCCTTCTCGGGTTTATTGCAGGTTACCAACACGTACGGGTCCAGAACAGTACTGCAGGACTCCACCTGTTCCTTCTTTACCAGGTACAGCTTGTAGTACTCATACAGCTGGTTAGTATCTGCCTTGGGACAGATAATATCCATCTTGTCTCCAATATCTGGATAGATCACCAAGCCTTTGCCACTCTGAAACCTGGATTATGAAGAAAAAGTCAAAATGTCATGTTTAATCCCTAGAATCCCTAGAATTGAATCTAATTCAAATAGCAATCTGTCTGTAAAATACAAATCTTCTAATATTTATTAGACCAAAATATAAACATTGTGTCCAAACATTAAAGGCTTACTTAGAGGTACAGTGATAAGTCAAACATTTATCCACGTACTTTATCATTTTACAGAGTACATGAGTGTGTTCAGGGGACTTATTCACTCAGCATGACCATTGTTCATTTCTGTGTCATACTCTGTTACAGCACTTCAGGTTACAAGTATCCTTTGTTTAGTTTTTTTTATTTAATATAGTCATCAAGCAGATGGTAATGTTTCAGTTCAGTTGTTATTCTAGCGTGAACTACTAGGCTATTTGCTAATCCCACTTGTTCTCATTTGTTAATTTATCTGTAGCAGAAGGAAGAAGACGTATTTTTGAAGACTCGAAGACAGGAAGCCCAGTCTGATATTAAACAGCTGATGCTGTCTGTTTTGATTCAGAACAGACATGAAGAATCACCGTTGTGGACTTCTTATGGGTATAAAATGTCAAGTGAGTTCAGAGTCAACACAAATGATTAACTCAGAGAGGTTGATTGTTTTAACCGGGAATATCCATACAACTTTATACCAGAAGAAATAAATCCTTTAGTAATCTTGCTTAATAACAATATATATATTGATATTCTTGTTAAATGAGAAGAAAAAAATAAACAGAAAATCTGAAAGAATTTTAACCTACGTCACAATTTTTGGCTCTTCTAGCATACTTCTGAATAAAACCCAACGGACCCGTATATTGAGGTGCGTAGAACATCTCCACCTCACGATGCCCAAGCGCTCCACACTCCTGCTCCTGTGCGTTGGCGTGACTCAAGCGTGGCATGTGTGGTCAGGGTTTTCTCACACTGACCCAGATGAGCACGGGCTAACACAAATACGCCATCATGAGCTGAATATGAACAACAGGCTGTCGCCACTGACACCGCGCTGTCGTGCACTGCTGTCTGAAACGGAGAGTCAGAATTTTAATGAACTCTCAGCAAAAAAAAAAAAAAAGAGTCACCATTACAGGATTAGAGCTTTCAGCAGCGGCTGCTCTGAGCATGTGGAAATGGAGCAGGACCCTCATACAGAACGTGCTCTTTTAAGGAACAGGAATCCCACTGCAAAGTATGTGGTGAAAGAAACGGCCTATATGAGTAATATGCCATCAGGCAGGAATAACTTCTTGCAAATTTACAAATGGAAAACCGTTGGTGTACATTTATCGTCTGGTACAGAGGAACGAGGGGAACGAGGGGTCCTTTGTCCAATCCACTCCAACTATTTGCCTAGTTTTCACTCGTGAGCCCATTTATGTCCAAAAAGACAAGGCCTCAATCTTCTTCTAATTGGATTTACAAGATGCAGCAATGAGGCATAAACAAGTTGCCATGGCAACTCTGGGCTTTGTTGTCGACCACCTCACCTCCCCTGTCCTCATACAAACCCCCCCATTCCAAATCTCTTTTACCCTTGCACAAATTCACCCTTTAAATTTAACAACACACAAGTTACGTTTTTCACTCAGTAACTGGGATGGATTTAAAGGGGAATGAAAACAGACTGGGTTTCGTAAGTGCTCTTATTATAAGGAATGGGACACAGTTACTGCAGTTCGACTCATGCAACTGCTCTTAAAATTACATTTGCAGAAGCGTTCACCAAAATAGGGACAAACAAAACATCCATTTACTATTGCTAGCGTTCGAAACAAGAGAACAATCTCCTTTCTGATTAATTGATAAATCATCCCTTTGCTCCTTGAATCTGGGCTCGCTGCTCCGGCTGCCCGGGCCTTTGTTAAACGTAAAGGATAATGAGGTTCTGGCTCGGCCCGAAGGCTGGAAACACTGTCACAGATGTGAGCTAACCGGTGTAAAGGAACCAGGGCGGCAATTAGTGTTTACCCCGGTTTTTAAAAGCCTTCCATTTGGCAACAGTAATCACCGCTAGCATCCAAAATGGGGAGCTAAAGTTAACCACAGAGAGGGCACGCCACTCTGTTTCCATACCTTTCTGTAGGGGCTACATTTGTGTGGGTTAAGCTCAGTGACTTGGAGCACATGGCACACGGGGGGCGCACGTGGAATTTCTGGTGGAGGGAAGGAGCATAAAGTTAAAAATTCTCCTCAAGTTAATCACTTATCAAAGGCCTGTTAATGTCCAACTGACTGAGTAATGGTTGTTGGTATAACAAGGATGATGGGGTCGTTGTTCCTCCCTGAATAACTGCTTTATGAGTAGGAGAGAAAAGCCAAGAGAGGATCCGGGTGTGAGAAAGCTGTAAAATTTCGTAATAAACCTCTTCCCTCCACAACATCAGGCTCCCTTTAAAGCAACATTCTCTCTTGTATCTTTGTATCGGTCGCTAATATCCACGGCTAACCTAGCTGGCATTTTTTTCGGTCCCCCCTCAAGGCACTGCGGCTCATCTGAAAAGGAGGCAAGGAGGAGGTCTGCAAAAAAAAAAAAAAACTCTGTGAGAACCCCAATTCTCAGTCTGCACCTCCCCTTCAGACATTCCAAGAAAGACTATAGGCACATGATTTGGCACCCCCCCGTCCCACGCTCCGGCCCAGTCTGAAAGCACCCCTACGCTCAAGCACCACTACAAAAGCACGGCGGGGTGCTAGAACAGGCTGGGCAGCCAGACAGGGCCTGCCTCAGCCCCTCAGCCCCTCAGCCAAACTCAGTCATAACGCACTGCGTGAGCCTCTTGCGGGCTATAAGGTAAACCCGAATCCAAATTCTGTTTCGTGAGCCTTGGACAACCACTGCCAAGCCCTCCGTGCTGCTCAATGCAAAGGTTCACAGGAGGCAAATTGCGTTAAATTGATTTCTCTCAATAAAATGGAATAGCACAGATCATATTTCAATTAATCCCCCCCCCCATGTTAATTTGCCCCCAATGGCCCAGTATGGAGAGTAAGGTACTGTGTTTTCTCTTCTGTCTGTGAGGTACCAAGCGTTGTATATAAAAATGCAGCTTTTATTCATATTATCATTTTATCCACAGGCACTCATTCAATCACAGACCAAAAATGGCTTCCTAAGTTCAAGTGTGTCAAATCATGAACAAAAGCAGAAAAGATACAGATTTCACACAGTTTGTCTCCATAACTAAGGGTTTTGTTGAAGTAAAATTGCTCATCCACACTATTTCACGAGTTAACCAATTCTCCCTTTAGCCTTCTCTGAATGCCTGCCATTGTCGTTTTATGCTGAGAGTCTACATTGGACATTTATCGCAACCGTTGTCCAAGGCCAACATGCTCCTCAGAAATTCCTGAACAGTTCAGCTCTGTTCAGCTTTCCCTCATGGCATATGCGAATGGAAATGAGAACAGCATGCCCATGTCTTTGTCAATCAGTACTGCCTGGCGAAGTCTAAACAATACAGAAGAGCGTGTCCGCCATCCCCAGGCCAAGAGGACTCAGACGTTGGGGCCTGCTCTGTGGCAACCAAAGCCATTCCGCGGCCCGAAAAGCCCGATTCACAGGCCTGCTGGCTCCCGGAGGCACTCGGCATGTCACGGCAGGAGCCTCAGACAGCGCAAGCCGATGCACGGCACGGGTCCTGTGGTTTCTGCCACGACACTCCCTGAGATCTAGGATTCTCGTTCGCCGAGCTCCAGCAAAAGAGGAAAGGTGCCTCGCTCAAACACTTTCTCTTTCAGATTCTCGCTCCGAATTCAGAGATTCCACCGTTTCTCGACGGCTGAGCTAAAAACCGAGTCTGCCAAACCACACTGAAAGACAAAAAACAGACTCTGTCAGATAACATCGATTCATGGGGCGTCGGCTTATTGGCATGACACGCCCATGTCAGAGTCTGTAAGATGATTTTCAAAACGGGGAGTATTTAAATTCGTTTTAAGTGACATGTCCTAATATACTCATGCAAATCAAAGACTGTAACAACGACATGCTGTTCTCTCTCTCACACTCCTGAGTAGTCAGCAGGACTTTTAACCTAATAATTACTAAAGCTAAAAAAGATAATCACGAATAACATGTAGCAAAGCCTTTAAGACATATTTGTGTATTAGGTGCAATATCCAGTATAACCAGTATGTTTAAACAACAACTGCAATTACAATTTTTTCAGGATGGTTTCAGTGAGTCTCATTTTATGACAATGCAGAAGAAGTCAAACAACTACATGATATTTTTTGCAAATGGCAAATGGGTAACTGACAAAGGAACACACACTTTGCATGTGTGGGTGAAAGAAAGCATTGAGCTAGCTGAGTATTGGAGCTGAAATGCACTAGCAGAAGTTCCAGTTAAACCCCCCCCTCCTGTGGAAACCACACAAGTTATCAGCGAGGAATGAAGATGTCAGCGATGAACAGGCAGGGGCGAGCACGCCCACCCCACACGCATTATTCACAGCTTTGGGCGGCTTTGTGAGTGTGAACCATCACACCCTCCGCAAAACAGACAATCTGTTCGATCTCGGAAGACGGAGCGAGGCAGTGCAAATCAGATCCGGTGCGAGCGATTCGGGCTCAAACAGAATAAGACCGCACGTGCCCTTAATCATGATCTCAGGACGATCCCTGCTGCAAAGACGCAAATGGCAGACCGACTTCCAGCAGATGTGGTGGCCACCGTGCTCTCGGAGAAGGAGGGAAAGAGAGGCAGGGTGTCGCCAACGATGATGCCCAACCCACCCCCCACCGGTATCAACTGGCATGACACGGAACACTCACCAGGCCTTAAGTTTGCTCAAGATTCCCCACTGATTCTCCAGGCGTTGCAGGCTAAGGAGAAAATTATAGCTCAGAGGAGAATGTGGGTCAGGTTTGGGTGGGATTTAGGCGCAGGCTCGGGCCGGCCCGAGAAGCGGAGACACAGAGGACTCTTTCTTCTCCCCTCGCTCCACCAGCCCAAGTGGCCGCGGCCGAGCCAGCTGCCTTCCATCATGGAAGAAAACGGAGCCACAGATGGACTCTTCATGGTCTGTAAAGATCCCCGCTGCAGGCGTGGGGCTCACGGCAGCCAAGCTGGGCCGGCGCAGGCCAAGAACCACTCTGCGTCAAAAAGCCGTCGGATGCCAGAGAGCTCTTGGGGATGATGGTCCTTGACTGGATTCCCCTGGCCCCCCGAATTGGATGGCCAGGCACATTCTAATAAGAGCAATATCGCACAGCGGAGGAAGCAGGAAGGGAGAATTACTCCTCGTCCCCAGCAGATGACAGCGAGGTCTCTTCTTTTTTCCTCCTGATTGACAGGATGTTAAAAAAAAAGTGGAAGAGGTGCTACTGTATGAGAGCACCATGATGTCTGAAAAATGCAGCCTGTCATATCAAAGCCGTGGACAAAAGCACCATTACTGATGAGAATGCACTTATGTTTCTAGACATATTTTTTATGTATAGATCTCCCATCACCTTTAAGCCATCTGGCAGAAACCTCTTCGGTTACCAGCTGGAGGAAAAGCCAAACACTCAAAGCAAAGTTGCAACAAATTTTCACGAATATGTGCAGCATATACAGTGCTCCTTTTAACAGGTGCCAACATAATACCACTAACTATCAAAACCAACATACTGGAGTCATACCAAAAATGTCTGAGAACAAACGAAAGGAAGATTTAGGGGAGGGAGGGTGATAAATCTTGGGAGGGAAACCTCAGCATTGACACTTTGATTGAATCTTCTTCAAAGGCATAGCAGCCCCAAAGTTCACATCACTTTTATTGTTCATGTCTCAGAACGGGAGACAAAACCGTAGAAGATGGTGGGTGAGGGACCGTGAGCCACAATATTTATCATGTATCCCTTTGCCAAATAAGTTACAACATTTATTACACTTCTCCCACGGGCAGTAGGGCTAGGATTGATGGTGGAGGGCACCCCAGGTGTGATAACCGTGCTCGACAGGCGAAAGGAAGTCATTTGTACATTTCTGCGCATTTCTGAAGCGGCAGCCACAGAGACAAGAACAGCAAACAATCGTCCGTTATCTTCGCCCATTGTGTTCGCGTCTGTGCATTGTCCAGGATCACACTTCCTGCGCTAGCACAAAAAAGCTGACGGAGGTGCTGTGTTCTAATTCTCATCAATTAGGGAATATACACACAGCACAATTCAGCACATTTCCTTACATCCCGAAGGGCCACAAGGCCAGCTTTCTCAATAAACAAGAGTTTAGGAGTTAAGGCAAGTTAAGCAAAGCCATAAAAGTGAATCTAGGGACTGTCTAAAGAAATTACGGGCAAACATTAATTAAAGCGCTCACTCTTGATAAATGGTAAGGGACACCAAACCCTGCACGTTAAGCTGTTCTGGATCCTGACACAGACACAGTAACTGACCTCCAAGACGAAACACCAGTCCAAGACACTTTTTTTTAAATCTGCACCTAATGAATATTTAACGTCGTTGAAAACATCTGAATCCCACACTAAGCTCGTTTTAGCAACATCCCACTTTCCCAGCACCCATTTTTGCCTCTGGAATGTGATTAAACAGATCTGCTGGTGCAGTTTAATCCCCCCCACACACACCCTCCACCCCCCCCCCCCTCCACCCCCCCCACCTCACTTCACCACAGGTCTCCCACAAGCGTGTTTCAGCTAGCAATAAAGCAACATGTTTTTGGGAACACGCATGACCTCAGGGAAATTCCCGTGCGGGGAAGCGTGCACGAGCCAGGAAGAAAACGAGACACGTACGGCATCTGACGGTTACAGCGAAGCAAGAATTGATTCCTTTTCGGCAATCTGTTTGTTTTATGCTTGTCTTGCTCACACACTGGTTTTGCATGTCATCACTTGGACTTTCCACAAGTCCGCCTCTGACCACACTGAAAGTACCGGCTACTTTAGAAGTGGAATCGTGTCAATTCTGCACAGCTGTCGTTCTGCGTAAAAATGATTCAATTTTACCATTTTTCTATGTTGAAATATAAAGTAAAAAATAAAATAAAATCTAAAAGGCTTTCCACAGCAGTCCTTCTCTGCGACCTGATGGTATACACGTTAAATCTCTGATTCAAATGGAGGTAAATCTATGAAAAAACGCTTATGTAAATCTTGGACGTTAGAGAAATGAGCGTAAACGCTTGTCATTTTTACAACGCGTGGTGAATCCCTTAGATCCTCCGGCTCATGCATGCCTGCTCTAGCCTTTCATTATGATGAAGCATGTTTAATATTGCTCAGCCACATTATTCTGCAGTGAATACTTGAGATGATTGAGGGTGCTCTAAATTTAGTGAGTGATCCAGCTGTCTCGTGCGCCGATCTGTGCTCTTGTCCAATGGCAAACCCTCGTGCACAATGAACGCACGCGCAAACCGAGACAAAGCAGCACGAATACGCGGGGCATTTATGACGTGCAGCCCCACTATTTGAGGAGCTTGAGAGGCCAACTGTGAAGTCTCATCTCTCTAATGGTGAGCTTTGATTCGCCTGATTGTCTGCAACGTTGTCCACACAATAAAAGCAAAAAAAAAAAAAAAAAAAAAATGCAAATTTGCAATTCTAATCGTGCCGTCAACAAGTCCGGACAGCCAAGAAACAGCCAGCGCTCTCCTTCGGGATATCACTTGCCTGGCTAGAAAATAATGACACACAATCATTGCCATGGATACCATGCAATATCCCAAAAGGAAAGAATGGAGAGGATATTAATACACAAGCTCAGAGGACAAAATGAATTAGCGTGGAGATTAGGCTGATATGAGGTTAATGAGTCTTCCAGCTTTTCCGAGAGAGATCATATTTCCCAACAATCCTGCAGCTCCCAGCCCAACACCTGGTGCTGAGCATGTTTTAGCAGGTCCACACTCCACTTCCGGCTCAGCTCCGGCCTGAAGTGCCCCGAACGGACAACCGCACGGCTCTCTGGGGAACATTCAGTAAAATAATTAATTAATTAAGCAGATTACCCGTAAAACCGGTGACAAACTCAATTTCACTAGGTAAATGACAGGGATAAATTATATGCAAGGCCATCTGTTATATTTTCTTTTTTGTGAGCTTCTTATAGGCAAATTCAGATGACTTAAACAGTTTGGGAAATATAAATGAGGAAAAAACTGGCAATAAACATCATAAACATTCCAGTGACAAGACAGGCTTACAGCCATGGGCATCAATCATAAAGATATATGTGTCTAATATATGCTCATTCTAGAAATCATCACGTCACATCAATTTGTCTGGACATGAAATTTTAAGCGACGGCTATATGATTACACTGACCTTCTGTGTCAGGTACTTTATTTGACGCGAGTCCCTGAATGTGACAGGGCTCAGAAAGCAGCGAAATAACACAGGAACAAGGATTGGCATGGCAGCCTGCCACAGACATCTCTATATGCCTGGAGACCCCTGCTGTTACGGGGCACAGCCATGGATATGGGGCTCAAGAAAACGCACTGCAGAGGAATTTTGGAGTTTTCAGGAAAGGGATTTAACTCTGTCATGGCTTTGCTGATGGAGAAAAAGCTTCATGTCATTTTATCATCACTGGTGTACATCTTCTTTTGTACTGAAGTTGCCTTAGTGCCAGGAATTACACTGCGTCTCGTACTGCTGACAGACAGGTTGACGCGAACAAATCTAGTGAGTCTGGGCATTAAATTTTACATGTATTTTGGCCAAAGGTTTACATTACTCAACAAAGGTATTTTGAATGCTTAGCCAGAGCTTGTTTCTTTTCTAAATCTGTGTTCACTGCTGAGTGCTTGCATTTTCCCCCAGTAATGACTTATACAAAAAGCTTTCATCACCAAGAACATATCTGTGAAAACATAAATTCTCTATGAACCAATTTGTTCTTCCTCTTTGTCACAAGTCTCAGATAATGAGTATTTAATGAGTGCTTCATTCATTGGCACAGAATGCTAAATGTCTCCGGCACCCAAAAAAGCAAAAAAATTCCAATTAATCCTCAGACGAAAGATAAAGGCGGAATAAGACGTGGCCATGGAACCCAAAAAGATGTATTTGGGCAAATTTACAACAACTGAACTTTCACAGTGCAAGACGACCGTGGAGAATACAGAAAAAGACAGCGCTGGGCCAGTAAATGTAGTTTGGCACAACAAGAGTCCAACTGGCGTGTCTGGCTGAGCAGCGTTGCCGCGGTTTCATGACTGTATGAATGTTTCCGAGGAAGCTTTGCTGAATGATTCTTTTGGAAAGAGAATCATGTGTTGTTCAAGATACATTTCAAGCAATGCAGCACTATTTAATAGCAGCACATGCTGGGATCGACCGTGTGATGCTCAAGTGCGACTTGGAAGTACAAGTATCCTGTGTGCTTTTACAAGAGGGAGCATCTCTAACAGCTCCAGGTCACCATTGTTTTCACATGATGGATTCCAAACCATATTTTAGCACATTGTCTCTGGACTATGAAATAGCCTATAACAATGAATGCATGTGTAAAAATATCAGTGAGTTGACAACTGCTTTTTAAAATGTACACTATAACTAACATACAAACAAGTGAATGAATGCGTGTAATCGGCATGACTGTCATAAACCTCCGTGGCTCTGGTGCGTTTTTTCTGTTTTTCCCCACAGTAGCCCAGGGGAATCTTCCCTCTCACTGGGGTTTTTTTTCGGAAGCTGCACAGGGCTTCGGAAAAACTAGAGCCGTTGGGCTATTAGAGATGCTGTATTATCATTATTGAAGCCATCTGTAAGTTGCACTTGGCTTTAACCTTCGGCGGAGCCGGGCGCGGCTGACGCCTCCGCACCCCCACTCCTCTACTCCTCCACCCCTCCGCCCCTCCACTCCTCCGCCCCTCCGGTCCCCCGTGCCCTCCCCCATTTTGAGGGCACAGCTGGGCCCGCGTCACTGCACCCCGCCCCTGGACACGTGTCATACGGAGCTGCCCGACCAGCGAGAGAAACCCGCGTCGTGGCGCGACATGCCAGCCAGAATATTTGGCCCGCTCTTAAAGCCACGTCGCATGCCGCCCACGTCACACGGAGGATGGACGAAGGCGGCTGATTGCTTCTGAGAAATGCCCAAGTGGGTGTGAAGTAGCCCTCCGCGGCTAGCGATTTACCCACCATTTTGACTTCCCACACCACTGAGGTTTGAAGTAATCCACATGCATTATTTGGTAGTATAATTTGAGGCACCACAGTCATGGAGGAGCCTCTGCTCCTCAACAGCACCCATCTTCTGGATAGGCACTTCCAGAAGGAGTTATGGACCATACCATTCCAAACAGGCGGCTCCTCTTTTTAATATGTATAAGACAGTGCCACTCAGGAGGGCACCAGTTCTCCCTAAATGCACAAGAGATTGTACGATCAAATATTTATAACCGCAATCATAAAGGCAAAAAAGGAAAACACAGGAAAAAAAAATCAGAGAGGAACGAATGTCTGTACCAGCAATGCAGAGACTCACCCGAGGGACAGGGATCCAAAATAATCAGTCTGGGGCAGGAGACATTTTGGCAAGAGCGCCAGAAGAAATGTCTAATTTTCCCGAGTCAGAGGCCATTCAGACGAGAATCACAATAGGGCTGGGGGGCTCGAGTGTGTGTGTGTGTGTGTGTGTGTGGGGGGGGGGGGGGGGGGGGGGGTTGCTGAGTGACAGCAGTACCGATTGCCTGCGAGGAGATTAAGGCTGGAGCTCTGGCCGGGCTCACAGCAGGTGAGGCCAGGGGAAAACCCAAATATGCCAGCCAGCCAAGATGCACATCGAGGATGCCATCCTCACACGCTCCAGTGGCCTTTTACGCTGACTTTGATGTGGCCAGCGTGACGGTCTCAGAAGGGTAACAGATGGATTACTGATGATGCCAAAATAAGCCCTCGACAATCTCACTGTCCCCCTTATTGCTCCAGAATCATTCTATTCTCCTGTAGCCCCACAGTGTACGATTTACTCATTCGGGTACTTAAATAAATGTGAAACGTTTTCTCCACAAGCCCATATCTTCCTTCGTGTATTGGATTTCGTCGTGACATAAGGACTCAATGTCTCTGAGTGGTAAGTCAAGGAGGCTGTACTTGCGGTATTATCTCAACAGTGTTTCGCTGCGCATCAGAGGGGCTTCATCAGGTCTGAACTAGACAATTCAATGACCCAGATGACTGAAAAACCTTCGCAGACATAAGGGTTTAATAGCAAAACATGCAGAAAACATAAACATGGGAGGTAACGGAAAACATATGACACTAAGATGAAACAGCTTCCTCCTTACAACAAAAAAAAAAAACTGCCTCGGCTGAATATCTACTATAATAAGTTACTGACGGCAAGTCGGGAAAAGCAGCTCCCCGACCGTTTCAAATGGAGGGGAGAGGCGGGGGGGGGGGGGGGGGGGTTACCCGTGCACTGCCAAAATGGACTCACTGCAACATCTACCTCTCCCTGCGTGCTAAGGCAACCAATGACAGTGACATCTTCATAGGCCTCTCCTGAATCACACAGCGCTGATGGGCCTTGATCACATGAAAGGGCTGATCACGCAAAAAAACACAAGCTAGGTGAGCTGGATTTACATTGGATTTAACACAGCCTTAGAAACAGATTAAACTCGGAGGGTTTTTTAATATCCGACGCCACAGTTGGACTCGCAGGTTTGCGAGACGTCTCCCGATCTCTGATCCTGGACTCGCGCTTTCTCCAAACAGGCGCACACAGGAGTGTAGGGGTTTGATTGATTGCAGGCACTCATTGTACGATCTGTGTTGACTGATGCCTCTCTGTTGGGGTGGAAAAAACTGGGAAATTTGCAAGCATTTGACTCCATCAATCAAGACGGCAATCAAAATAATTTAATTAGTGTGCCTCAAATTCCCCTGGTGTATGACCCACCTCCTTCAGCCTAAAGACTAATTTAATTAAAAGACAATACCTATAGTATCATGGTAAAGTCCATGTTATATTTAGGACGTTTGGCTGCATATAGTATCCAATTGTTGGGAAAATGTGGATAAAGTATTTACAACAAAAGACTTAGAGGTTTTTGGGGAAGAACAACTCAAAGACATTAACGGCACTGGAAGTTGTTTATGAAAAGTGAAATGACAGGAAGCGAACTTGCAGACCATTTTGGCAAAGCACTCTTCAGGCTTTCAACAGTTTCGCAAAGTATGAAAATGCACACGTATCTGGCTTCAGGATCGGAAAAAAAGTGAGGGTTTCTGGATGTAGTTTAGGATTTCTTTTGAGATTTCTATAGCGTGAAAGAGGGAGTGAATATGCAGGGCCCAGTTGTGGCCTCCTATAGTGAAACGACTGAAGCAGGCGGTCACAGCTGCCACGCAGCTTGGAGTTCGGAGGCCCACTGATCCTGAGAGCCGAGCGGGGACGTTAACAGCATGACTCTTCATCCATCCCTTTCTTAACTCACCACCGCGGACTGAGCACCATTTCATGCTGGGGGTTTGCATTGAAATGACTGAACAGGAGCCTTCAAGCCCAGGCAAAATGGGTTAATGTGGGGGGGGCGGACACGCACAGAAATGTGCTACGTTTTGTGATGTCTGGTCCAAGGAGTGGTGAATCAAGGTGGGGGGGGGGGGGGGGGGGGGGGGGGGCACTGGACTGTAGAGGGTGCACGGAACAAAGGATGAGACAAGAAATCCCAATGAATCAAACTTACAGCCCCCATCTGATAGGCCCAACAGAGGATACATTCCTTAAAACAGATTAATGGAAAAATGAGTAGTTTTTCCCTATCTACCCAGGACCACTAATAGTGATAAAATCCAGGATTATGCGCTGCTATTTCCAAGCATGTCTAATGGTTTCCATTTCTTCTGTCTTTATTCAATGGATGGATTAGGACTGTTTTATAATTAATATTGAGGATTGTAAACGAGAGTCCATCTGGTGCGGTGACACACTTACCGAGGAGTCCACTCAGCAGGAATGGTATCAACTATTCAATTAGATCTGGGAGCAGAAGTGGGTTCTAATGGGTTTTGAAATGCCTGTCACATCCATCCGTTCCACGGCCCCATCCACTCGGAATCATGCCACAGCGCCATGATCTCATGACGCTCTCTCTCTCTTTTGCACATTACGCACACAACACCCCCCCCCCACACACACACACACACACACCCCACCACCCACCCACTTTTGCTCTTTCCTCCGCTCCGTTGTTCCTCTCTTTCCCTTTCTTCTTCTTCTTCTTCTTCTTCTTTGCTCTCCCTTTCTCCCCCTGCGCCTGACACATGGAAATAATCTCTGGCCTGGGAGCAGAGGGGAGAGCCCGGCGCTGTGTGTTCCCCGGGGCCCGGGGCCGAGGGCCTTCTCGGCCCACTCGCACCGGCCGCTGAGCTCTGCCAGGCCTCTAATTTGCACGTCCGCCGTTGAAGGCTGTTTCCTGCGAGCGAACGTTCTTTTTTTCTGCCGTGTGAAACGGCCTCGGGCCTCGGGCCTCATTTAAATTGCTGCCACTGTCTCGGAGGTTTGGAGCTGACATCGCGAGCGGAATTAAAAAAAACAAAACGCTAAACAAAACAAAAAAGAAGTAGCAGACAACAAAAAGGCACTCCGAGTGCATCTAGGGCCCGCAGTTACCGCCGCTGCCACTTGCATGTCTTGCCTCGCGTGGGAAGTGCTTTGTGGGGCTGAACCGGACAGCCGTCGTCTTCCGCTTTGGAGTCCGGCCTCGCCACATGGTAACGCCTGCCCTCACATCTCTAGCATTCAGCATCTATTTTCAAAACTGTTTTGTTCCGACTGTGACCGCCCGTGCCACGAGTGGTAGCAACATGAGCTGTTTTACCGCACGGGCAGGTAATGATGTTACCAGACAAATACCCCAAATTAACATTATATTTTAAGGTTTGTGAAATAATGGGATTTCAAGTGGACGTAAACCAGCTTTGCCTGTTGAGGACAAACACATGGTAATGACATCACCTCACGTAGGGTCTTCCCCGGTCTCAATGGTAACTCCTGCGTGCTGAGGTACCCAAGACGACTGTTATCACTAGAGCAGACGCAGCTGTCTGAGATAGCCCCCAATATGGAGTCTCCTTAAAGCCGAGAGGGCCAGTTGCTTCCTATAAGTGGAATAACAGTTTGCCTGCTGCACGTACAATGGCCTGCTTCACTTTACCATTTTCCCTGGTAGTCTCGAGAAGGTCCCTGCTCTTTGTAATGAGATCTGTATCAGGGGGAAACGTGATCAGAGCCATGCACGGGCTACAGGGGCGCAGGCCGAAGGACTACGGCGGAACGAAAACAGTTTCGGCGACACTTTGCGCTGCTCAACAGCTGGAACAGGTCCAGCCCATCCCGAGACTCACTGATCACGGACACATCTCGGGAGGCTTCAGGACAGCCCCTCGGCCAATCACTATAATATGTTAACTACACATCACTCGGCAACTCAGAATTTATTGAACGAGACACGACACGAGAGCAGGACGGCGAGAGCAGGCAAACGATAGGAGGACACTTTGCTGCAGAGGAAAATGAGAGTCCCTAGAACAGGGGCAGCTATTGGTATTTCTGTTTGCTGGGGTTGTTCACATTCAGGCTTGAAGAAAGACACGGAAGGAGAGTTGTCTTCAAACACGTCAGGGATGCACAAGGACCTCCAAAAAACGAAACCTACCAGCTGCAGTTTTATAAATGCTGCCTGTCTGTTTTTTTACTCCTCTTGTTGGGGGGAGAGGAGGAGATAAACCAAAACACTTATAGTCTTGGGTTAGCATAAAAAAATCTAATATCCCCCACCCCCAAAAAAAAGCTGTCTCGCATCACATTTAACTTGTCAACAGACTACAAGCTGAAAACATTGCAACTTCCAGGCTGAGGAGGACGACTTCAAACTTTTAGATGCTGCTTGTGAAGTACCTGCGGAACTCCCAAAATAACACAGTTAATTAAACTGTTAATGATATCCGTGTGGATTTAAGCTGTTTAAACTAAAACACAAAACTTTCTTTTAAGAGTACCAGTAAATGGAAGGAGACTCTAGCTTGCCCCTTCATTTAACACTTGCTAATTTTAAAGTTCCTTTGCCTCCCCTGTCAATTCAGAGACCTTGAAATATTTCCATTTATTTCAAGGTGCGGGGTTAAAATTAAATGAGCAAACTTCTGCATGTGGGAATACAGGGGTTGCCGTGTTATCTGAATAAAAATCCATAACAACAAACTGCAAGCATAGAGGAACCCAACTGGTGTGAGTATTCACTGTCGTAGCTCTCATAATTCATGGTCTATTGGGGACTGCTGTGTAAGATTGTATTGTTATTGTTCCCAGCACGGAAGGGGATGGCAGTACTAATTTATTAGCCTGAGTAGCAGTGGTCTCCAAACTAGGCAATAGGATCCAAAGCGCCGTAAATCTAGACGAGACATCAGATACTTTTCTTTATGTTATCTAGAGATACTGACCAGCCTTCGGGGCAGGACTGCCACCACAACTAACTGAGTAAAAACAATTAATTCTTTATGGACATGATACTCTACATATACTCAAACATTAACAATGGTACTGGCTGATTTATTTCAAGAGCCTGCGTGAATCATGGCTGAATACATTACATACAATTTTAATGAGACTGTGGTTTGTGTTATGGGATACTTGTAGTTATAGGTGCATTAGCACTTATGTGTAAAAAAGGATAGAAATTGATTTATGTTGCCATCTAAACATAATGTTTTCAGAGTTTCAAAGGAAAGGCAAACTATGCAAATTTCTGGTTTTGGTCCAAGGACAATTATTAATCAGAACCTCTGCTGGGCTGTGTTTCATACTAATAACAGAGACATGAAAAATGTTTATAGCAGTTTTCTGAAGTAGAGTAACCTTGCAAAAAACTACAAACTCAAGGTGTCTCATAGGATTTTGTTTGACCCATTCCAAAATATTTGTTTCTGGTGTAGTTCAAAGACCACACACTATCTTTCAGTACTAAATCCTGAAAAAGGTCAGTATTTTGTTTTTATTTGTTTTTATTATTGCATTTTAAAAATAATGGAGGTCGTAAAGTGTTAAAAATCCTTAAACAACAGCCATTTCAACTCTTCAAAGCAGAGCTAAAAAAAGATTAAATGATAAATGGATAATCTCAGTGCCAACTGCAAACACGGCAAGAAGTCGATACCCTCATCAATCACCAGCAACCTACCATCAGCTATGAGATAACACTGGTCAACATTTATTTCCAACTCATCTAAATAAATAAATAAACAAACCATGAATTCTATAATTCTGTTAATTTATGTCTAAAAGAGTTAAAGCAGGCAGTGATAAGGAAGTAGCACAACAGATGACAGTATTGCAATGTAATGCCCGTCTAAAAGACCCAACCTAACATCAACTCTGAGTCTACTTCTCAAATATATAATGTTTAAATATTGAAAAGCTCTAGACACATATTAGACAGGTTACTAAATGACCACAGGAGTTTGAAGTCCCTGTCTGTACACAGACAGCCTAAGTCAGCCTAAGTACAATACCAAAGAGTCTCTGTAAGCCACTCGTTTATACGTGCACGATCGACTCCAGGCTGTGCAGTTTTGGATCCGACATATTCGAGAACTTCTAAGCTCTCGTTTGCATGCGCAGGCTTCCCATCAGAACCCGTTACTGAATTCACGAGGAGACATACAGTTACTGAACGCTACTCATGCTACACTCATCAACAAGACAGCCTCAGACAAACAGAGCCATGCTACTGCTCTGCTAAAATGGGATTTGTGTCAAAATCCTGATCTTATCTTTTATAATACTATTATGAAAGCAGTGCTAATTTTTAAAAAAAATACTCCTTAATTGACAGTACAAATAATAATGCTAAAAAATGGATTTATAATTTACAAGCCTGAACAATCTTTCATATCCTGCCATGTATTAAAATATATATATTTAAAAGTAACATTCATAGATTTGCTTGTAAGAACTGCTGACATGCAATATTTGATATTAGTTATAGCCCACTATGAGAGAGATTTCACATTTAAAAATGATCATTTAAAAATGATTTTAATATTCTACATGCTTGATATATTCATCTTTGAGGCAGTTCACACAGGACAGGCCTTGAAACGAAATGGCAGCGTGGTCATGCAATCGGAAAAGTGTAAGTGCTCTCAGAGAAGTTTGAGAGGGCTCTGCTCGGTCACCTCTCCACCTAGTGATGATGACATAGGCCAACAATGATGCGAAATCTTCTGGGCACAAAGTCCCAGTTCAAATCGAACCATTATTAATGCGTCTGGGAGGCTCATTGACTTGCTAGGCCCATAGAGAAAGCAGGCGGCCATACAATTTAAATGAAACAACGATGCAAGACAGAACCTGACACGACACACAGTGAGAAGGCAGCTCTGAAGACGGCCAACACCACCACCAGGTACAAACAAGCTGACAAATGCAAAAATACTGAGGAGTAACATTATGTTGACCACAATAAGAAAACACAAGGGTTCCTCTTGGTCACAAAGTAGAGAGTTTCTGGCAACAACAACTAAACTGCTGAAGAAAATAATGTTCTGACTAACTTATTTCCAGCAGTAAAAATCTCAGAGCTTGAAATGACTAAAGGCAAAATTCATTGTACAGTTTGACATCATGTCAAGTAATAAAACACAGGTCTTGAATACAAAACATTTTGGTCCATTTAGAAAGGAATTCTTATATAATCATGGAAAATGATTAACTTAACAAGTATCACAAACGTCTCCATCACCACCACTACTAAATGGACTGATCAGTCATTTTACTTCCATGCATGTTTAAACCAATAAAGAGGCAAATATAACTAGTTCTAAGTGTAAAAATGCAAGAGGCAGACGCAGACGGGGGGGGGGTGGATTGGGGGTAAAATAATTATTATTATCATATTGCCATGTATATTGTCAAATGAATAAGCTTACCTATATCAAAAACACACCCATTACATACATATTCTGAGGAAAGCAAACGGTACTCTGAATAGCTTTTTGTATAAAACACAAAACATTTGTAGTTAAATTTTAAATTGCACGTACTATTTTCCCCCACGTATTTTTTACCTCCTCCGGTGCATCCATACATGAATTAGTCTGCAGCATGTATAGGCCTATAATAAAATAACCGATTTATCGAGGTCATCTATGATCAGGCCCGGGCCTTGCGCTAATAATGTAGTTAACGATAGTCTTGGGAATTGTTTCCTGAGCCACTGGTTCTGTGGGCTGAATGAATCCGTCCACACACTTGACGTGTGTTTGAAGGCACTGGTCTCGATAAACTTCTTGAACTCAAACGTGTGTGTGTGTGTGAGATGTGCTGCATGCTGGAGGAGCGCTCATATCTACACTGCCTCCAAACTTGCTCTAGTCAGAAACACTTACTTGGGATTTTGTGAGTTCCAGATGATGGTATCCAGGGACTTGGCTAACGGTGATGTGAACTTGCATACGAGCACACACATCCAGATGTAATATCTCCAGCATCCGTGTGCAGCCATCGCCACTACTGCCAATCTCAAAGTGATCAAAGGACAAATAAAGAGTTTCAATGTGGACTTGTGTGCGTTGTCAGTCAGGGGCATGAGCCACCGGTACAGGAGACATATCCCTTATCCACCCCCTACTTTTACACTTTCTTTTACTGAACGTGTCCTTGACTGAACCAAGATCAGTCTGATCTAGTGAAGTATATCCAGTGGCCAAACGTCCACGCAGGCTGAACGCGTTATTCCAATAAACCTGTGGCTCAGATTAGGAAATCCGGCTCGCCAAGTTCCCTCAATCACAGATTATGCGTCGTTTAACAGGAGATATTTGTAAACGGAAATATTGCTGGTGTGATTTTGAAAGGTGAAATAACCCCGCAGAACCGCTCGACCCACGGATCCCGATCAGAGAAACGGGATTACAAGCTGTCGCTGCAATACATCACGAATTACTGCTTTGTCCATTCGTCCAAATAATCCCTTCGTTTTACGGATCGAGGTAGTATTCCTGTGTAAATGTGTTCAGCAGCGCATCTTCGCTCCAAACTGTGTCCCAGTGTTGGCGATGCTCAGCTGGGCAGCTTCACTCTCTCACACGCCGATCGGAACCACAGCAACTTCCATCCGCCACGCAGGGGCTCCGGGGGTAAAAACAGGAGTTTTCTCCGCACCCGTCCCTCCCCGTGTTTAAAGTGGTCCCAGTCTGCGTTACTGGGAGCTCGCAGGTTGCGCCACTCCTCGCGCAGAACTGCTGCTGTAATCTGATGCTCCGGCAGCCTGGGACAACCCAGTATGTGTCCCGACCAATCATAGTCCAATATCGACATTGTCCTCACACTGGAAATACATTTAGACAAACACATAGACAATCATCTAGATATTACACATGTACTCCTCTAAACCATTAAAACAACTCATTCAGATTCCTGCTAATAATAAATGTATCAATGAAATTTTACAAATAAACCCTGTCGTTCACTACATTGCCTGGTCTGGTCTGGGCAGTGCTCACAAAGTTTTTCAGAGAAGAGCAGCTGATCAGGTTGTGGCCAGGATAACCACAGAAATGGAGTAATCCAGTACTGCATAATCCAGTACTGCATAATCCAGTGCTGCATAATCCAGTACTGCATAAGTCAGCTCTCTGGTATGTGTGTGAAGGGCTTGACACTTAGCTGATGAGTTGAATCAGACATGCTAGAACAGAGAAAACAGAGAAAACAAAGTCTGGAACAGTTCGCTCCAAATTAAAGAGTGAAATTTCAACACACCTAGAACACAAAAGACTCCCGTAGTCACGGGACAGAACATTTCAATGTATCGTGCATGTGGTCACTGACATGCATTCATGTCAAGGTACACTAATTAAACATGATATGTGTATGATAGGTTGATAGGTTTGTGTTTCTGCAGTTTGCATATGCTGTCACAAATCCTACCTAAACTGTCATGAATGTAAGTTGTTTCTTGACACTTTTCACATTTGTTCTCAAGTTACCAAAAAACAGAACCATATTTGTCCAGTTCTAATGAATCTGCCCTGGAAATATGGCCTGATAGGGCTTTTGGGAAGCTGATTTAGAAACCACGAGGCTACAGGGACACATGTAGATTAATGGTGTTCATTTAATCCTTGCAAAAGATTTATGAACATCTGATAATTTGATCAAAATGAAAATTTGAAACATTTTGTATATAGCTGCCCTCAAGGTTTCCCAGGATTTTTTCTGAACTAGTACTGAAAATAAGTATAAATGTGCTTATAGTATAAAAGTGCTTATAAATGATTTAGTCCATCATCACATTATCACAGCATGCTTTGGCTAAACATACATAAAAACTCAACAATTGGGCAAACGTAGTGAACCTTTAATGTTTTACTTATGTAAAAAAGACGTACATTTCTTTGACTGATTCGTCAGACTCACTAATGAAAAACATTTAAATGCAGATTACAATCCACAACAGGTAGCCAAAAATGCCTGTTTAAGGTTTTATTGGCTTAGCTTTAAGAGCACTACGTTTACGTGAACGGGAACTCACGTATAGCAAAAGCTTCCTCTAACCACTCTGACTCATTGTTGTAGTTTATGTGTTATGTCGCCCCCTAGAGTTTGTGTAACACCTTTTATTGTGTAAATTGATCAGTATCCTTCACAGAACAATGTAGTCTACACAGTTCACAATTAATAATGAAACAGTAGCAGCAGATTGCTTTACTGTGCATTAAACAGTGTGACTGCAAAAACATTATGTACATAAAAGAGCTAGTAATCTCCGTTCCTTGGCATTGTCTCCAGATGGCATTCATCACATTAAAAATATAACTGCCATCTTCAGATGTCAGGGATTTTTGCATTCTTAGTAAAGCCTAACCAAAAAATGGCATAATACTCTATACCAGTTAAAGTTAAACGCAGAATTCTTTATGTAACGAAGGTCTTCGGGGACCGCAAGAAGAGAGTCTGCTAATATGCTGGTGCTATTTTAACCTTGGACACTGGGGAAACATAATCTTGTGATACCTTACGAAGGCAGTGGATTTCTGTGGAGCCTTTTTGATGATTTGATGCAAGGCAGTCTCAAACATTATTAAAAATGAATACCATAAAAATGCTGATGTCTAAAAATATATACAAAGGTAACAGCAAGAAAATATCATTAAGATATTTTCTCTTCAGGTAATATAATTGACAGTGTAAAGTGAAAGACATGCTTTTATTAGTTCTGTGACCTTTCCAAGAATAAACTACAGTACTGAACATAACTGGACCAATCCGAATAAATGGTCCAGTCATCAACACTCATTAAAAATGTATGTTGGCTCAGGCAACACAGGGAGTGTTAATACTGAATATTCATTTGTTAGTCATGGTGTGCTTTGGTCTTGTGCATTATAATTTGGTCTTGTACATTATAATATAATCAGATGCGTAAACAGGACACTAGGTCTTTCGGACTGTTTCTCGGGAAGGTCTGATGCATGGAATACACTGCTGCTAGCAATAAAAACTCTGTAGTCATTCAAGCGCAAACGTTACACCAAACAGGATTATGGCCATCAGTGTTCTTGAACAGATGGGAAGGGTCAGCATGGTTAAGTCTCTCTGCATTTTCTTGCTAGACGCAGATTTCACGTCAAAAACCGAATCTCTTTTCTTCCTGTCCAACAAAACATCGCTATGCTTTGCTGCAGCATCCAAACAATTTGTGAGTTTATAAGCAGGGGACGGGGAAGGTACGGGGGCGGTGGTGGGGGGGGGTGACGCTGTTGTCCCTTCCTGTTGGGGCCTTTTGTGGGCTCAGTGTTGTCAGGGTGGCAACAGATGACCGAGAGCTTCGAGTGCCAAGAATCTGCATCAACAGGCCCCTCACCACAGGGGGAGCATGCGGTGTTGCCATGGTGATCTGCAAACACTGCCCGCAGCGAGGGCTGCCATGTCCCCCGGCGACCAGCATTGGGGGATACCCGATCCGCCGCAGACCGGGGGGGGTGGGGTTGGGGGGATGGGGGGGGGGGGGGGTGTTGGCTGCGTGCGATCCCTTCTGCAGCTGCACCACTGTGTGCCAACGTGAATCGTTGCTGCTTCCTCCGACTGAAGGCCCCTGGGACGTGGCGTCCTGGGTGGGTGAGGACGCTCTTCGGGACACAATGCACCAAATTTGCCCGGAGACATCGCCAGTGATGCAGCCAAAACGCTTTGGTGAGATCCACCCCCGTCTGGCTCCACAGCTCACGACATAGACAGGCTGCGTCATGTCTGCATTTAGAGTATAACGCGGTGGCACTAAACCAAAATCTAAAATCTAAACTCCCCCTGTACACACACACACACACGTGTGCCCACACATGTGCCTCAGTTCATGCGTGCGCGCACACACGCACACAGTGCAAATTTCAGAACAAATGTGTTCAGTTAATCCCTGTGGGCAGAATGCTACTCAAGTATCATTACAGGCAGCAGAGATGCCCTGAGGGCGGATTGATTTAGCACTCATGTCATTTGGATAGAAAGCGATAGGTTAGTTATAGCTGATGATGTGTGGTTCTTATGTAGCCATTGCTGTGTCAGCACACATATCTGGCACCTTTCACCTGGATCAAGCTGTGTGTGAAGCACTGGTCATGCAGTGCACGAGCCACTGCTGATAACAGGGCCAAGTGGGGGGTGGGGTGGGGGGGTGGGGGGTGGGGTGGGGGGAGGGGTGGGGGAGGGGAGGGGTGCATTTGAATATTGCACCTCCTTTCCATTTGAGCACGTTTGCAATTTAGCGTGCAGCACCTTATTTGCAAGAGGTTAATTTTGCATAGGCAAACTGTTCACTTCAAAGAGAGGGTTAGCAATTCATGAGTTTGCTCAGACTCTACTGACACAATCAATAGACTTTAACAGCACCATCTTCTGCTCAGTCTTCTGAATCAAACAACTGTAATGATGCATGAAGGAGCAAAGTCACTTTCAACAAGATGATATTTTAACACACACTGTGGCATAAAATGAGCTGAACATAGAACTTCCTAACTAGTCACAGTTGAAAGTTTTGAAGGAACTTTTGAAATATTTACTTCAATGTTAAATCTTGCTCTTTCATTCTCTGTAATAAAAGAGGAATTGAAGATTTGGCATTGTAGATGTCTAAAATACACAATCATGATTTGAAACTGAAGTTTAACTCTAAAAAAGTGTCAGTCCTTCTTGGTAGATTCAAATTTCCCCAAGGTCCAGATTCAGCCTTCATCTGATGTATCATAAGATTCTAATCAAGGTCTTCAGGAACATATGAAAAGGAAACAGTGATTTGCATTAGGACTAAACCCTGCAGGAGAGTTCCCCAGGAGTTCCCCAGGAGTTCTCCAGGAGTTCTCCAGGAGGGAGTTTGGTCAGCATCCTGATCTGCACTTAAAGGCACCACTTTAGATCTTGAAAAAGTGAAAGCAAATATCACTTCTAATTCCTGTGGATTTGCAGAATTCTTCAAAACTTTTGTTGATGCCTAAGCAAAATACATTGTATCACACCAACACGAAAGTTATAGTTATCTGCTTATTTCAGTTTTTTAAATTATTGACATCAGGAGTAATTTATTGTTTAATCATGTAACATTCTGGAATGGTTTATCTGTCAAGGGCAGATAACCCATTAAAGCGTCAAAGTAATCTCTGAATAGAGCTTTCTTGTTTGCAGAGAATTCTCCTAGGCCAATTTGTTACTTGACATAAGGTGTTGAACAATAGAATTCTTGTGTGACAGATGGATAGATGAATAGTTGTAGTTTCCATGCTTACCTCCTGCCATTAGAGAACTAGAAGATCCCATGCTGGCCTGAGTAGACCTTCAAAATATTTGCTTGGACGAAGGTGCATATAACTGGTTTTAAATTGTTATTATTGAAATAACACTTACAAGAGCTTTAGGTATACAATTACTATAGAACACCATATCCAAACCACATGAAAAAGTTTTCGGTTTCTCAAGTAAGATTTATAGCAGTCTCACTTGTGAAATTAAGTTTAAAAAACTACTGTCTGTGCAGACATGACATTGCTATAAAGAATGAAAGAGAATCAATCAATCAATGGAATGTGTGTTAACAATGGTTGTCGTTCCCACCAACACCATAGTTACAAAGTGGTACTTTTAAGCTAATTTAGAAATGCACATTCATAAAGCATGAATAATACCCCACAAACTCATGAAACCACGATAATCATGTTATGTCCTTTAAAGGAAGCCTGTACTAAAAAATGTTAACACTGAGTAGCAAAAGCTAGCATGGGTTAGCTTGCATGAGAACACTCTTCATTCTTGGGCTCAATGTTTCTATTATATTGCTGTTGTTTTGCTCCCCAACCCACACACACACACACACACACACACACACACATACACACACATACACACACAAACACATACATTTTTAAAGAAATGTCCACATTTTAAAATATTACACATCATTACTACACAATCTTCACCACCCCTGTGTATAATGATTTAAGGTGTCTGCAGTATACCCCTCCACCATATCTCTGCTATAGGAAGGTGTGGACTATGTTGAAAATCTATTAATGGTTCTGAGCAAAACTGTCCTTGAGTTGGAGGCTCTGGCTTCCCAAAAGGTCACGGTAGCCCTTGGCACAGAAATACTCTGTCAGACACAGTAGACCCTTCTAATCCCCCACTTGTGCGCTACAGGCAGACCGTATATTTTTGCGGCATTACACGAGGAAAACTTTGTGTCACATCACTGTATCCATGTAAGGGCAAGCAGTTGAAATAAATGGTGGGCAGAGAATAGACTGATATGGAAATGCTGAACAGCTTCTGGCCAATGGGAATAATCAGATTATAAGATGATGGAAAGTGTCTGGGTGTAGGGTATGTTAGGGTACTGTTAAGGCACTCCAGAGGTCAAGTGGCATAGGCCAGCGTTATCTGTAGAAGAGGATTAGCCTGTGGATGAAACACGCGTAATGTGTAACTCTCCTGAGCCTGAAAGGGATCAATGTCTCTTACTCATTAACAGCTCGGAACACAACGTGAAAGCAAATGAGAGATAGCCGCGGGCCGGCGAGCAAGGCCAGAGGATGGTCATGTGACGCGAACGCCGTCTCACTGGAACACCGTAGCACGAGGAAGAGTGGAAGCACCTCGGCATTTTTTGGCTAACTGGGGTACCTCTTAAAAAAAGTGTGTAAGCTAATATGACCGGAGGGCCACACCGGGTCTGGCTGCTGACATTTTGATACTTTTAATTGGTCTCACTTTTGGCCGAGTCTCTTCCTCTGCCATGACGTGATTCATGAGGGCTGTGGGAAAGTTTACTAGCCAAACAAATCATGTCAGACAGCAGTATTGGGATGGCACCACTTTATGTCTCATTATTTTCCTCCATATCAATTACTATGTCTGCCACCTTCTTGACAATGTGGGCATTAGAAAAGCCCAGAGTTACACATAGCGTGGCATTTTACTCAGAAGCAAACAAATCATTAAACCGCAATGAACAATACGAAAACCACGCATTGCGGTATCAGCTCGATACTTCTTTGCATCTCCTGCTTATGTGTTTACCAACATCATAAAGTAACGGGGTTACCGAACAGGAAGAAAGCAGCAATGCCTTGCAGACGATCCACCGTGTACGCGGACTTGCGGAAAACCCAGCCTGGCCTTACGCAAATTGTGTCAGGCCTGTTTACTGGTTTCATGTGGTTGGAGGGAATGACTGTTCCAGTCGGGTGCAGGGCATGAGGGTTTTTGCCCATATTAATGGAATTACAAGCATATGTTAGCAGAGTCTATTCTCTCCAGCAACTTGTCTGTCAAACATTAGGTCAAACACTGCTTTCAGACGGCGAGCAAAAATGGCTGATTGTGCGAGCAGTCGGCCCAGCCTTCTTCGAGCGGGCGAGAAAGAGCGCCCACAGAAAGGGGATTACGGGACGACAAAAGCCGGTGCCTTAATCCAGTTTAATTAAGGCCCGCTCGTTTCATGTGTGATTGACAGGACCTGCAGAAGTGTCTCCTTTCTCATCGCCTCTGTGCTTCTCTCTCAGTGAATGCTAATGAAACATACACTTCAGCATAAGTGCTCTGCCCCAGCCAGGGCATAATGATGGGAAGAGATGCAAGCGGTCTCTCTCTCTCTCACTCTTCCTCTCTCTCTCTCACTCTTCCTCTCTCTCTCTTTTTTTCAGATGTCTGCAGCCGTTCGCTGGAAGAGACAAAAGATGTGAATGGAGACTTCAAAGCTGCCTGTGAAAAGCTTTCTGGTTGGAAGGAGAAAGGGACGCCCGGAGCACTCTGATGTGGCTCGTCTCCCCTGTTTGTCCCTCTCCACGTCCCCGCTGTGTTTTTGTGGGCTTCTGGGGTGGCTTCAAATTAGAGATGCGTCTCTAATATAATTGGGCCAGAGTGTGTGATTCATGACTTGCTTCCTCTGGGTGTTTTTGCTTGGTGAGGAAATCAAGAGTTGTTTTTTATTGTTGGGGTTTATTTTATTTGGCTTCTTTCTAGCAGACGGGAGGCTGTGGCTGAGATAAATTCATAAGCCCACATTAAACGGCATTGAGGGAATCTTCATGGAGGAATAGGCTATTGTTGCAGATATGTTCATTGTGACTCATTTGCAATTAATGGTTTAGTAAATGTTGTTTCAAGTGGCAAAGCGCATTAAAACAAACCGGTGTCTGATTGTGGTCTGCTAAGTGGTTTATCACGGAAGTTCAGGCGTATAATGAAGGATCTCATTACCACTTGCTTCAGTGGTCCAGGGGTTTTAAAAGCTGCTGTTCTCATAGAGCTAAATGGTTCTACTCCTGCATTCTGGGATTTTTTTCCTCTGGTGGAGAAGGGCTAAGGACCTCCCGGTATTCTTTGTGGCTGCTTTCTTTAGCATGACTTGCCTCATTTACTTTCACAAGGCCCCTCAAAGTTCAATGTAATCCTTTGTCTTATGAAGTCCTTTTCAAATATCACACATGTTTCATAAAGAATATAATGCTGTCTATTAGATGCAGACAGCATTATATATGCTGCGAAAATTAACAGCATCAACAGAAGAGTTGGTATCCAGCCCCAAATGGAACGCTTATCTTATCCATGTGGGTATCTATCGGTTCACACGATCACATGGTGAATGTGTTGCTCTATATTAGTGACTCGGTGCTGGCCGCTATCATCTACAGTACATCATACATTTTAATCTGGTGTCACTTTAAGGAATAAAGAGTGGCACCATGCTGATCTTGGCCTGATCAGAGCCACCAGTGTTGTACGCTAATTTACCCCAACATTCCTCAGCGTGCGCTGTACAAAGAGCGTCCCGAGCCCGGATGGTGACATTTCCACAATCAGGAAGCATCCCCCACTGAGAGGCAGAAATGGAGAAATTCCTATAACGGTGCTCAGGGTTCCCAGTCTTAATTGGGTTTCTCGCTAGTGGCGTCTACGGGTTTGAATGGGGAGCAGCATTTTATTTGCAAGAAACGTTTTTAGAACTGTGTTGTATGTAAAGTTTACAGTTTACATTTTGAGTTCTATTGTCTGCCAATTTTTAATTACATGTTTGTAGATTCTAACATTGTAATTGGGCGGAAACAGGCCACACTGGCCTGAATAACATGAGAAAGAACAGAAATATCTGGTTAACTAAGATATAAACAAGCCTCCCTGAAAATAGTCAAAAACCTTGATTAGACTGCAGTCTGTTCCTGCAACTTGTGTTTCTAAGACTGTGGTAATAGGTAAACCAGATGCAGTAAAATTATCTCCTCGGCTTAATAGGGTTTATTTTCCTGTTTTATTCTTAATAAATATCTACAATGACCTTGAAGTAAAGGGATAAATTCAGTCACTCGTTGTGATTCATGTATTGTGGCATAAAGTTTGGTAACAGTTAACAGTTGGCTTCTAATACATTTTACAAAATACATTTTACATTCAAGTCTTATGAAATTCACTTTGCTTGGACCAGATTCAAAACATGTCCAAAGTATCATTGCGAAAGAGTGTTCAAACTTTATTGAAATCATAACTGTATTTGTTTCAAGTTGAACTTACACAGTCTAGACACAGTCTAGCATTTATGGCTTCTCAACCTTTGTGGCTATTGAACTAAATCTCATGAATAAGACCAATGAAGATTTTTCTCCCCTCAGTGTTAGAGGTGTGCTGACGAAAACTTAAAATGTTTGAAGTCCACTTGAATGTTTAATTAATGATAACTATCACAGATTCTGCCACATAGTAGCAAGCCACTGCCACACTGAAGGCTTCAATCGGTTTCTTCTTTTTATTTCCACAACATGTTTTTCTCAAGCTTCTAGGTTCTCAAAGCTTCAGTCATGTGTTTTTGTGAACGAAGGCAGAGGAGAAGCACTGTTCGAATTTCCCTTGTCATGATGAAGATGAAAAATGGGAGGCTTCCCGGCTGGGGGGCTTGCGAGTGCTGAGCAGGCGGGCGGGGCAGGACCGGGCCAGGCAGGGGGGCTGTGCGCTCCTATCTGACCTTACTTCCCCCGGCCCCTCTCCTGTCATGTCTCAGTTACCAGCCCCTAAGCCACGGGGATTAAAGTGTCACTGAGGCTGGCAGTGTTTGCGCTACTCCTCGGATGACACCGCGCTTGGAGCGGGAAGAAAGACGCACTGGCTTCGCCCGTGACAGCAAGTGTTATTAAATCTGTTTACACGGATTATTACGAAAAGCCAGTGGAAGTCTTTGGGATAAACCTGGTTATGTTGGAGAGGAAAAGTGAGAGAGTTGGCCACAGGCCGTGTTTATTTTGCCTGGAATATTCTAGAAACCGAAAGGGGAGGTGCTTGTGGCAAAGCTGTTCTAAGTATGGCAGTGTGTTTGGAAGAGATGAATTCAGCTATGTTTGATGGATTTAGTGTCTGATCTAGTTTAAGAAATGACCAGGTGTACTGCAAGTGATCCACCCTCTCTTTTGTCTAGCATACCATGATACGATGTCATTAAGTGGAGATAATGATCACGTTACATCAGTATCAGTTAGTCTAATCTCATTTGGGATTCCAGAAAGAATCCGAATCAGTGTACCGACATGCTTGAATATTTCTGCGTGTGCATGTGTGTGCGCGTCTGTCAAGCAACACCAGAGTTATTTTATCACTTCTGACCTCCACGGCCATGTTGGAAACACCACATTTCTTCTCCTCTTCATTACACTAACTTACAGGGCCATGTAAGAAGTTGTTGACCAAGTTCGAGTTAACATTTAACAAGCACTCAAGAAAACGCATTATTAGCACTGAGACATCCATTCCAAAAAGCAGGATGTGCTTGTGTAGGGTCCACAGCAGTGTCTCATTGTTTTCTTCATACCTAATATTTCCTTCCCCACTTAAACCATGCTGACGTGCTGTATATCAGGCCTGGCCCTCGTTAAGTGCCAGGAGTGCATGAAGAGAGGAGTCTCCACCGGGTGTCCCATCGCATCAAAGGCCACGCCAATTTACTCCCGCGCTCCGCACCCAGGCATAAATCTCTCTTTATCTCAGCCCCTTGAACTGCTGAATTTTCTAAATATCTGCTTTATCTTGTGCTACAGCCACTAAAAGGAGAACAAAGCTCTGTGCGGAGCATAAATAAGGCCCACGGAGAAGGCACGGTGAGATTTACTCGCTCTGGAAGGATTTGGCCTGTGTCTGCTAATACTGCAGCCCGGGCTAAACCAGGCATAAGAGGGTCCTCAGACCCATCAATACACCAGGGGGTTTGGCCTGGGTCAGAACGAGACATGGAGCAAACATTGGTTTGAGCATTTCTGGCTGACTTATGGGGGTCATATATGTCTGAGGTCCAAAGGTACAAAAGCAATATGTCTATCTGGGAGTGCAGACCTTTCTAAAGGATGTCCGTAGAATCATAAGTCAGAATGTGGTGTCGGGTCATCACTGCAGCGTTCCATTACATACATGCCTCTGTCTCCATAAAAGTGGTCTGTAACAACAACAAAAAAAACTACCAATGACCAACCAAAACATGCCACTGCTGCCTTCGAGTGTGATGCGAACACGAATGTTTCCAAAGCTTACATTAGGTGACTGTGTGCGCTGGAAACGTCTTTAACAGGACCCACTAGAACCTTGTGAAGAATTTATGAGCGCAATCTGAGCATGCTTCACGTGCATTTTGGAGCCGGGATCACAGGCGACTCTGTGGGTGACGCATTCTGGTATTTCTACCTGGCTGTTAAAACAGTCCCTGCAGAGGCATGAGAAAACAAATCGTCTGTCTATTCTAAGGAACATGTTTATTTGTCTCTGACTCCATGGCTGAACTAACAGTTTTGCCCCCAGAGCACAGTGAGCGTCCTCTTTGTCCCAGCTGTTCCTGTAGCCCCCCCAAACCCCCTACACCCCTCCCTCACCCTCTTCCCAGAGACCCTGGGTCACCACTTCCGACTCCCCCCTACGGCACTCCCCTTCTGAAGAGTTTCTGAGGCTCTGAAGGTGTGCGTGATCCATTCCATTATTGAGTTACACTCAACAAGTCTCTTCACATAGGCCAGAGCAGATTTACTTCTCAAGTGTTTCAGTCTGCTTAAAATCTTATCAAGCTTCTAATAAAAGTGTCCTGAGCAGTTATGGCTTTTCAGGCTGTCAGCAAGGCGGAGGAACCCGCAGACACAACATAACTCCCTAGCCGAGTGAAAGCTATCCAAACTAATGGGACAATATGTTAAGTTAAATGTTAATAATGGCATTACGCAACAAGCATGTGATTCCTAAGGAAGTAGCCATGGAGAATGTAATACTACTCAGAGAACAGTCACTCACCACCACTCACCACTGTTTTCACCACTGCTGTTCAATGTTATTTGCTTGAGACATTAAAAATCTTTTATAAGTTTTACATGCATGTTATATTGTCTAAAATACTTTAGTTATTACTTTAAAAAGCTATTAGCGGTGGCATTTATTTTTGGTACAGAAAGCAGCTTTTTCTTTTGCATGTAACGTGCAGAGTTTTCAAACATTTTTAAAACCCCTTCAAAATAATTGTATATACTCTATATGTGTGCCACATTTATTCAGCTAATTTTTCAGTAATACACTAAAACTGTTTACAACAGTAATGTTACTATAAACTCTATAAACTCTCTGACTTTCTGTCATAAAAAATGTATATAAAACTATGTAGCAATAGTAATTTTACTTTGAACAAGGGCATTAAAAATAGAGCTCAATGTAGACTGTGCAGCCTGAAGCTGTCTGCTGCCCTCCCTTGGTAGTCAATCACGTAACATGAGCCCGAGGAGCTCAAGACTCCGCATTTCAATGGGGGCACTTCCCCCATGCAGGGCATTGACCCTGGCCCAGGTGGGTGCTGGAGGCCCAGGAGGGCGAGAAGAGGGTCAAACAAGCGATGCCCCCCCCCAGGGTCCTGTGACCCTGCAACAAAGAGACTGGAGATGAATGGAGTGCTAACGAGTTGCACTGAGGGAGCAGATCTCCTAGAAGCACCCAGGCTTTTGTGCTCCGTTGAGAAGGAGGATACAGCACCGTCTTGACAGGCAGTTTCTGTTTAATCAGCTGAATATGAGAGAATGCCAGAGCACCATTTTCACCATCGTTTAACCGTGGTATTATTTGGTCACGTCCACATGGGAATGGCGGTCTTCTCTCTTATCTCTTAATTACCATATCGTAAATGGAGATTTAGACATTTTATGTTGCAGTTTTATATTGGTCTAAATCAAGTTGACTCTGAAGCAGCTTTACTTGCCGTCTTCAGATTCAGGTACGCTCTAGACGACTGAAGCAAGATATGGCACCCATTTATGACAGAAAATCAGAAGTCTAATTAGTGAGATTAGGCTCATTAGCAGAAATGACTTGGCCAGGTTTCCTGCTCCCCCTGTGAACTCCATTAATTTCTTGGCTGAGAGCTGCACCATTCCTCATTTTATGTTCAGACATCTGATCATTGAATGGAGCCAACGCGTCCCACAGTCTCAGACCTAATTCCTGTGAGTTGACTTCAGGTTGCTTCTCACAAAAAGCCTTTCCTCTCGCGTACAGGAATTTCGCAATGCCTATTCTGTCCAGCCAGGGGCGTTTGTGACATTGTAGGATACCTTTGAGGGCGTTGTCAGCAGGGAGCAGACAGCTGTGGAGCGTCTGAGAGAAGGTAATCGAAAGGTCATCCCTGCAGGCCACCAAACCTCCAAGATAAGCGACATCTTCACCTGGCCTTGCCAGTGTGACGAGTGTTCACAGCTGAAGCTCTTCAGGGGTTTCTTCATGATTCATTTCGGTGGCAACTGCTGCGTCCCGGTCCCATTTCGTTTCGGCAGGAAATATTGATGGGACTGCTGCTACTGAAAAAGAAAAAAAAAAACGTCTGAAAATTTTAAGAGACCGTTTCCATGGCTTGACAATATCACCATGTCAGAATAGTGTCATGGACGCAGCTGCCGGTGTTCGCCTTTAGTCTTGTTTAGAGCATGTATGTTTGATATTCATGTTAAAATGCCAATAAGATGTTTCTTTAAAATGAATTAAGTGAATGAGTAGAGTTCGGTCCTCTGTGACCTTAAGGAAAGATAGCAAAATATTAGTTACAGAAGTCATACTGTGTGTTCCACCTCATTCTGGCTTCAGAAGGCAACACTGGGTTATTCCATTTCCTCATACGCTGAAGGAGCCATTAGACAGACACCCTCATTCATCCAGGCACCATATTTGACTGAATAACATGATGTTAGAAAGTTGCATAAGAGCCCAAAGGGAAGGGGACTGACATGCTATTCCGAGAGACACGGTAGCTACCAACAAGCATAGCCAAACAGTCTTTCTTTAAAGTTAAATTATGGCTTAAAGAGGGTATGTAATAGTATGCTAATGGTATGCTTGTTTAGTTCACTTCTAGATATAGTACAGATGCACAAATGTTCAAATGATTATTTTTGCTGCATTTCAGTGTTGTGTTATTTGCTACTGTTCCAAGTCTTGTGGTAATCTTTTGCAGCATGTAATGGTGATGCTGTGTGGAATGAATCTCCTGCAACGTTTCATTAACACAAGGGTCATTTTCATCTCTTATAAAGAGATGTCCTGCAAGGATTAGTTTGCTGCATGGTTGTGAAAACATTGTAATGTGTGAAGATAATGTGCGGATAGCACATTAGCTCTGCCTATAGGCTAATGTATACTCAGTAAGCATTCTCAACTGATTTTATAATGGTAAAGCCATAAACTTGTTGTTGCATGAAAAAATGGTTCATGTTATAACAAAATTGTATGCACTCTGTTTAAATAGATAACCAAAACCTGGCACAATGAAACTCTTGTAAATTCAAGTGTGATAACCAAGTTGGAGGTGCTTAGTGATTCAATCCTACCATGATATTTCTGATGGCCTTTTACAGATGACTGACCCCGCCGTTACACTGCTGATGACACGAATGAGTACACTGGCAGCCTAAGTGGTTAATGATCACATAATGGCTGCTCATCTCCGGCTTGTTTATCATGTTTGCCATGCCTTTATCAGCCAATAGCTGATTGAAAAGATCCTTTGTCAGGTCATTGTAATGCCTCCGGGACAGCTGTGCCATGGGAATTCATCTGGGTACTTTTACTCAGACAAATGTAAAATGTAGGCTTACGGTTATCTGCCTTTTTAATTATATTTGCAATATTCACGGTTGGCTGTGCGGCATTGATTGCAACAATCAATGAATCATTCATTGTGCTCAAGAGTGCTTGAGTTTTGTGAGCTCCGATTTGAAACCTTTTTCAGTCCTCTAGCTCCATACTGAAGAGAAGGGAAAACTGGCAGCCAGAAATATGAAATAAATGACTAATGCTAATATGTTTATCAAAGAATTCAGAAAGGACCTTCAAGCACACTCCCAAGTTTAATTCCAGTCTGATCTGACCATTAATCTTCTACAAGCGACTTATTTTTCTAGGTTACACACATGCCTAACATTCTCCAGGAAATTTGGATTTGACAATTTTTATTTACACTGTGCTTTTCCTTCTTAACAGCAGAACTTTGGGTTGTGCTCCACACAGAGTTCACTTTTTTGGTGTACATTAAATCTACTTCCCTCAAAAAGACAGTGATTAATCTGGATGCCTCAAATCTCAAAACCAAATTAACAGAATGTAAAACACAGATTATTATTCTGTAACAAACATTTTTACAACTTTTACAGTGTACCATGTTCTGTGTATTCTTCATTCAAATGAGAACTGGAGTATGCCCTTCCTAACAACACAAATAGCTGGAGTTGTTGTGCAGCCTTGGTCAAACCCAAACTGGACTATCACAGCTTCCTATTAGCTGGTCTTCCTTTACCTCCTCACAAAGGCGCCAGAGCTCCACAGCTCATGCTGTTTGCATCCCTCCTGGTTCTCGGTGGTGATAAAGATCAAATGCTAATTTCTTCTTGCTTCCCAAGCTTTCAAACAAAGGTCCAGCAGGACACCACCTCAGAATCACGACTCCTAAACACACCTCCCGCCACCATCCTCAGGAGGCCAGGCAGCTAAACAGGCTTGGAAAGTCAGAATGACTCCGCAGTGGTGAACCACGTTTCTCTCTCTCTCACGTGCTCTTTGGAAACATTTCTGCTGTGTTCATAAAGGGCAGTGTGACCATTACTAATGGTAATGAGTCTCTGTCACAGATAGGTTCATTGTTTTCTAATTCATACCTTAATAATTTTTTTAAGTAACTTACAGCTTCTCCTCACTGAGGTTAAACACAGTCCAACTGGGTGATAATTTAAACTTTCAAAAGCCTCACTGTGTAGTAACATGTTTATTTAAATGGATCCCTGGAGAAAAATGTAAATGCTCTCTATCTGATTTTACTGGTTTCTGTATTTTTACAACCGGTTAGAATGTACTTAAGTAGTTGCATGGTAAGCTGTTACAAACTCAACCATGCCATTTTGTCCAACTGTTATTCAAAACATGTTTGAAATAAATATACTTTCCTGTATTTGAAAAGAATATTTACTGACAACCATACTGGAAAAAGCTCAGTGAGAAACTGATGAATATTTCTCAGTACTAAAGCTATCAGTGAGAGTGTGCTATGCATGATAATAAATAATAGGAAACAACATTTTAATAAGGTCTTAAAGGTTTTAAATAATAGCTCATCTAATCTTCAAGACTCACCTCTTAAAGATGTTCCTTGGCCAAGACTGATCAATGAATCTTTCACAGGAATCTAATCTATCTATGAATGTGTCCTTTTGGCATTACTGAATATAGTGTTTAAGCATTTATTAATTCATATGCTATGACTCTTGTCTTTTGGGTCATGAATACTTTCAAATCTTCTTTATCATTTTGGCTTGTGCTTTTGTAATTCGCTCTGGATAAGACTGCCAAAATGACAAAATGCAAATGTAAATGTACCCAACAGTCCAGTACATTATGTTCCCTTCCATCTGTTGGGTGGAATTCAGCAATGCTAATATTTCAATGATAAAAGCACACATCTGACATCAATTTAACGACATCAAATATATAACTTTTATTTTTAAAAATATATAATATAAAAATATACATTTATAATATCAACCCAGTTTATGGAAAGATTGAGCGTTTTACTCAAACTCTAATGCACATGTGGACCCATCCATTTATAACGATATTTACACAACAATTTAAGTTAAATCACCACAGAGTACTTCAGTGCTTTGATTTTAGTTTATTTTTAATACTATGTAGCCTATATATTTTTGCTGTCTTTCAGAACATCAAGTTTTAATATGGTAAACTCGTGTTTAATTTTAAACTCAGGGCCTGTTCAGATTAGCATGATCTCCGCTGAGTATTTTCAAGCCATCCTTAGACAGACATAAATTGCACAAATTGTAGGAAGCCACATTGTTTGCCGCAACACTGGAAAAGCTTGTTAAAAAGTGCAGGTTGTGCTTTTCTCATCAAATAGACTCGCTTTTAAGAGAGAGGGCCTGTCAGTTGTCACATATTAGAGGGAAGCAGTAAAGAAAACCTATAATGACATCATTAGAATGAAGCATCATTGATCCCAGGCCTGCTTAATGGAAGGGGGCCTAGCTTTCATCTCCTGCCAAACACAATTTTTTTATACCAGTTCTGAGGTCTCATTCCCCGACACCTTTATTGTTTACAGAAGGGACTTAGCAGGCCGTCCTGTTTGGTTCTCTGTCCTCTTCTCGCAGCTCCTTTGAAACATCAAACGTTTCAAGAATAGACAGGCTTGAATGGTTTTCACACCTTCCTATTCTATTCAGACATCGACAGATCTGACCTAGTTAGCTAACAGGCGACGTAAATGTACAGTTCATGATGATGATATGATGATGATGATGATGATGATATGATGTTGACGACGATGATGATTCTTATTATTATCAGTTTTATTTTCTCTCTAGTTTATTTGTTTTAGAGGTACTACTGGTTGTGAAGAATTACTTAAATGCCAACTAAAATATGTATGATATTGAGAAACTTGTTTCCATCTCTAATACATCCAAATTACGACCTTTCTCAGATGTTTTAGCAAGCTACTTTTAATAAACATAACTCAAACATGTGTGTTTTAGCTGTTTTGGCAGCAATACTTGGCAGACTTTTCATCCCTCAAGAATCAAACAAACTCAAAGGTTCTTTCATAGCTGTTCATGACCCTCATTGGTCTAAAGTGGGAATACCATATTGATTCAAGTGTTGCCAAAACATGCTTCATGACTGGTTTGATTTGGCCTCAGCTGATTTTTTTACAAACAGGTGGGGACCCAACGGCACTTGCCGCTTTCTGGTTTTAATTCACGAAATATGTGAATTTTATAAGACACAGTAGGGTGCAGGGAGCCGTCAGCGAGTTGCCGTTGAAGGGGAGAATGTGGTTAAAATAGTTATACTCGTTATGGTCCACAAGATGTCGCTAATTTCTTAATGTTGGATACTCTTGAACGATTCACTTTTGAAGAGAAGAGCACCTATTGAAAAAATAATAACATGAAACGAGTCCACATAGTTGTCTTTGGGGCAATCTAACACCCCAAATGGTGGTTTGATTAACAGAAATGCTGTTAGTTTGGTTTTACAAATAAGTGTCGTAACTTTATTTAAACTGCAAAACAAGTTCTCAACTGAAAAAGCCTTTTAATAAACTAAAGTATATTCAGGCGAGGAGCAATCTGTTATCTGTTTTAAAAAATCATACAATTAAACCAACCTTGTAGAACTTTATATATCTTCACATGTATCGTATACAAATAAAACAAACTGTGCAGGAATATGGGCTTGACTATAAACTGACTCCACACATAGCTAGGTAAATGTAATTAAAGATTAGCAGTTTTCAGAAAAATTGTAATCAGGGCTGTGATTGCTTTATACATGTAAACATGGAACCTTCTTGCAATTGCAATGAAATATTACTCATTTACATTAACTCAGCGTGCCATTTTAACGCATTGCTGTTTACTGCTGCGCATATTGCTGTGAGAAAAACAACGTCTTTTACGCACACACACCAATTCTAATGCCCCAGAGCATCCTTGTTGCCCTGGGCCTGTACATGCAGAGAAATTACCAGAGACTTCGGTGTCATTCAAATTTGATTTATATCTGAAATTGTCTACTTTTGTAGACCGTGTTTCCCCTGGGATATCACTCACAATTTACCATCAGCAGATTGTGTCACTTGTAGCTACATCCAACGCTACAAGTGACGCAATCGTTAAGTTTCATTTTCTTCTTTTGATTAGGCTACCATACAAGATTAAGAAATCCATATTAATCAGAGGGCGTTTTCACTAAACTATCATCCAGCTTCAGTGGAGAACAAAAGGAAGACTCCAGCCGCGCAATTTTAAATTCAGAATGATATCTGAATAAAACATAAGCCCCTATTTACATAAAAGGACAAAGGAGGTGGACTGGCCAATCAGCGCCGAGGTGGGCGTGCCCCAACACCTCCACTACAGGCTCGTCCCCGCACGTGTTGTGCGCTTCTCCCGAATAACGGACACACGTTATCAGCGCGCGCCTCGCACCGTGTAGGCTACTCTAATGAACGGTGGAGGATCAACACCTCCAACAGAAGCGATTATGCCCAGATAGCACCCTCTCTCTCCCTCACCAGGATGGCATGCGAAGGTTTAGACGGCAGGTTTGCTGGAATCAAGGCAGATTGTTCTCAACTTCATTATTCCTGCACGTGCAAGAAAAACTGTAACAACTGCAAGTTTTTCTTCGGATTCTTCATCGTTTCGCTCTCGTTGCATGTGATCACACTGTCATGCTTCCTTGATCTCCGGTCTGAAGTCAAACGCGAGCTCTTACGAACGAAAAGAGAACTTCACGTTGGAGCGGAAGATGAGAGTAAAGCGACTTTACAAGCAGATCCAGAGGGAAGCGCCAACGATGGGTTCTTCAGCTCCTATGTAAGCAAAGTTCTTCACAGTTCCTTTAACTCCAACTTCTCTCATTAATGTAAAGTTTGTACTCCTGGCTGGGTTGCATTGATTCTCTACTGACGCTTTATATGTTGCTGAATCGTGAGGAAGAGGATGGATTCAGTAGTGGTGTCTTGTCAAATTCCTCTTCCTCTTCCTCTGGGAGTGTGTCCTGTCACTGCCGTCCGCCGTTTGCTACTTACAATCTGGGCTCTAACATCTGTTAAACCGGGTTTTAATTGCTGTGAAAAGTGCTTATTTCACAGTATGCTTATTATTAAATGTTTTAATACTTTATAAAGTATCGTTTTTAATAATATTCAATAGTTTTCTACCTATAATATAACTCAACGATCAACAATGAGTTGTAAACCACTATTCTACCAAAATAAAAGCCATAATTTATGCAATAAGAGTCTTCAAACAGATTCGTTCACAGGTGTCAGTCTGTTATAGGAAACCTGATGGGTTCACAAGATAAATCAATTAGATAATATAATCATGTGCTGCATATTCATTTCATTATTATTCATATCCTGTTGTCTTATATGAGCGGCATTTAAACGTGGTAAAATGTTTCATTCAAAATCATTGGTCTACCAAATTTCTTGGTAAATTTACAAACCACCAGAGGGGGTCAAATACTTTCAAAGCCACCACTTGTGTCAAACTGGGATGAACTTCTCTTTATCTAAGCATTTGGCATAATTACAAATGGGATGCAAATTGTGGCGGGAATACCAAATTAATAATGAAATAACGAAAATGCAAAAATCTATGCAATGTGATTACTGATATAACAGGCATCCTCATAGTGATATTCTCAGAAGTGATGCAAGTAATACCACCCAACCAAGTATCCATGGGGTAACTCACATTTGAAATTAAAGGTAGGATGGGTTTCATATTGACCTACAGGTTTAAAAAGGTATTTTGCAAATCCAAACATGGAAATGAGAAATCTAATCTGTCAGTAGGCTGTGCCTACAATCTTGTGCCTACAATCTTGGCAAGGTGCACGGAGTGTACAATCCACTCGACTGAACATGTACGTGTATTGCTAATGATCATCTTTTAATCGTCAACCCTGTACACCAAGTAGACCCGGTAACCTTAGACACTGTCTTCTGTCTCACTTTACCTACCCTGTGTTGAAGTGCACGCTCCAATCAGCACTCTTTAAATCTGCCACTGCAGCTCACCATCAGCTGCATGTGTACAGTAATCCTGGACAGTAATTTTATGTGCTGAAGAAAGGGAAAATTGCACTCGGGGAGACCCGTCTCACTTGAATGTTAACAACTGGAGCGTGATAAAGCAAATATGCATAATAGATGGAACAGAGAGAGCAGAGCTGCACAACAGATGTTAGGCTGAATCTACAAGGGCTTGTTTCATCTGTTTGTGTAGTTGTCCTAAATTGGAAATATTTGAATCTACAACGCATAGAACTGCACGCCATATGGAAGACTCGGCGAGCAGTTGACCAGGAGGTAGCAGGTGGAAAAACATTAGCCAAATTGCTAGCAGGTGCACCGGCTTGTGGAAATTTAGCAGGTCTCGGGTGAACATCAGGAACTTGGCTGTGTGCCACCTAAATTTGATATGCGGCTATTGAGTTGCGGCATCACGCTTTGAAGGTCTGGAGATGGAATGAATCATTAGGTCCTAGACAGTTCACGCCACAGCGATGGAAGCCCCCCCACCCCAGAAGAACAGAGCACAGCATTGTACTTATGGTTCGTGTTCAACTTTTGATGAAGTGCACGTGCACGCTGCATCATTGTCTAATGATAATGGCAGATGCTTAAGATGAAAGATAAGGGCAGATTAAACATGCCTAGAACACAATCACTTGGATGGTCCTGCATGTTGATATAAAGCAGAATACTACAGTATTTGTTATACCGTGGGTGTCATTAAAAACCTTTCGAGATTTCAGTGGTATTTCATTTTCGGGCCTGCAGGTGCCAGGAAGAATGTTTAGTAATTGTGCAATTGCTCTTTCATGTTTACCACTGCACATTGTTGTACTTTCTCCACAACTGATGAGTTCAACATTTACAGTATTAGGAATAATATGAAAGCTTTTTCATATTATTTATAAATGTATTTACATATTTTTCTGTGTCGATAGTTTTTCCCCTTTATTTAAAGTCAGTTATCAGTGTATATCACTCACAAGTTGCAAATCTTACAACTGTCACAAGTTAAATTCTCATGTTGGTGGAGATGCACCCAGTGTGTCTGAGGCCTGTCAGCACGTCAACCTACTAAATTTAACACTGTTGAAAAATGAATCTTGTTCAGAGGGTAACACATGAAACTTCAGTGTCTGTGCACTGTCAGCCAGTTAGCCGGAGGATACATAAGGAACAAGGCAGAAGACGTTATGTTTTCTTCAAAATCGGAAAACTGATTTATGTTCTCAAGCTCCACCAAACATGTGTATCGTATATATTTCTGAAGAGTATTTCAGAGTGTTACTGTAGTGTATTATAGTCACAGCTGCAGTAAAGTACACAAGGAAGCACTCTGCCTGCACAGCTGATTAAGGACCTCTCTCTCTCTCTCTCTCTCTCTCTCTCTCTCTCTATCTCTATCTCTCTCTCCCTCTCTCTCTCTCGCACACACGGAGGGACAAAAGTATTACACACCTACACATTACACAATTGTGAAGTCACCCACTGATGTTGGATGAGAGAACCTGTTCTAGTTCATCCCAAAGTTCAGTGGGATTGAGGTCAGGGCTCGGTGTGGGCCAGTCAAGTCTTCCACACTCCACCCTCACTCAACCTCGCCTTTATGGACCAGGCTTTGTGCACTGGGCCATAGTCACACTAGAACTGAAAAGGGTCTTCCTCAGACTGCTGGAATTGGAAGCATTCACGTCTCTAAAATATTTTGGTATCCTGAAGCCTAGAGTTCACTTTTGAGTTCCCTTTGGAATTAAGGGACCTTGCTCAACCCCTGAAAAACAACCCCACACACCATCATCTCTCCTCCACCAAACTAAACAACCCCACACACCATCATCTCTCCTCCACCAAACTAAACAACCCCACACACCATCATCTCTCCTCCACCAAACTAAACAACCACACACCATCATCTCTCCTCCACCAAACTAAACAACCCCACACCATCATCTCTCCTCCTTCAAACTAAACAACCCCACATCATCATCTCTCCTCCACCAAACTAAACAACCACACACCATCATCTCTCCTCCACCAAACTAAACAACCCCACACCATCATCTCTCCTCCACCAAACTAAACAACCCCACACCATCATCTCTCCTCCACCAAACTAAACAACCACACACCATCATCTCTCCTCCACCAAACTAAACAACCCCACACCATCATCTCTCCTCCACCAAACTAAACAACCCCACACACCATCATCTCTCCTCCACCAAACGAAACAACCCCACACACCATCATCTCTCCTCCACCAAACTAAACAACCACACACCATCATCTCTCCTCCACCAAACTAAACAACCCCACACACCATCATCTCTCCTCCACCAAACTAAACAACCCCACACCATCATCTCTCCTCCACCAAACTAAACAACCCCACACCATCATCTCTCCTCCTTCAAACTAAACAACCCCACACCATCATCTCTCCCAAACTAAACAACCACACACCATCATCTCTCCTCCACCAAACTAAACAACCCCACACCATCATCTCTCCCAAACTAAACAACCACACACCATCATCTCTCCTCCACCAAACTAAACAACCCCACACACCATCATCTCTCCTCCACCAAACTAAACAACCCCACACACCATCATCTCTCCTCCACCAAACTAAACAACCCCACACCATCATCTCTCCTCCACCAAACTAAACAACCCCACACCATCATCTCTCCTCCACCAAACTAAACAACCACACACCATCATCTCTCCTCCACCAAACTAAACAACCCCACACCATCATCATCCCTCCACCAAAGAAACAACCCCACACCATCATCTCTCCTCCTCCAAACTAAACAACCCCACACCATCATCATCCCTCCACCAGACTAAACAACCCCACACACCATCATCTCTCCTCCACCAAACTAAACAACCACACACCATCATCTCTCCTCCACCAAACTAAACAACCCCACACCATCATCTCTCCTCCACCAAACTAAACAACCCCACACCATCATCTCTCCTCCTTCAAACTAAACAACCCCACACCATCATCTCTCCCAAACTAAACAACCACACACCATCATCTCTCCTCCACCAAACTAAACAACCCCACACACCATCATCTCTCTTCCACCAAACTAAACAACCCCACACCATCATCTCTCCTCCACCAAACTAAACAACCCCACACCATCATCTCTCCTCCACCAAACTAAACAACCCCACACACCATCATCTCTCCTCCACCAAACTAAACAACCACACACCATCATCTCTCCTCCACCAAACTAAACAACCCCACACCATCATCTCTCCTCCGTCAAACTAAACAACCCCACACCATCATCTCTCCCAAACTAAACAACCACACACCATCATCTCTCCTCCACCAAACTAAACAACCCCACACCATCATCTCTCCCAAACTAAACAACCACACACCATCATCTCTCCTCCACCAAACTAAACAACCCCACACCATCATCTCTCCTCCACCAAACTAAACAACCCCACACCATCATCATCCCTCCACCAAAGAAACAACCCCACACCATCATCATCCCTCCACCAAACTAAACAACCCCACACACCATCATCTCTCCTCCACCAAACTAAACAACCACACACCATCATCTCTCCTCCACCAAACTAAACAACCCCACACCATCATCTCTCCCAAACTAAACAACCACACACCATCATCTCTCCTCCACCAAACTAAACAACCCCACACACCATCATCTCTCTTCCACCAAACTAAACAACCCCACACCATCATCTCTCCTCCACCAAACTAAACAACCCCACACCATCATCTCTCCTCCACCAAACTAAACAACCCCACACCATCATCTCTCCTCCTTCAAACTAAACAACCACACACCATCATCTCTCCTCCACCAAACTAAACAACCCCACACCATCATCTCTCCCAAACTAAACAACCACACACCATCATCTCTCCTCCACCAAACTAAACAACCCCACACACCATCATCTCTCTTCCACCAAACTAAACAACCCCACACCATCATCTCTCCTCCACCAAACTAAACAACCCCACACCATCATCTCTCCTCCACCAAACTAAACAACCCCACACACCATCATCTCTCCTCCACCAAACTAAACAACCACACACCATCATCTCTCCTCCACCAAACTAAACAACCCCACACCATCATCTCTCCTCCTTCAAACTAAACAACCCCACACCATCATCTCTCCCAAACTAAACAACCACATACCATCATCTCTCCTCCACCAAACTAAACAACCCCACACCATCATCTCTCCCAAACTAAACAACCACACACCATCATCTCTCCCAAACTAAACAACCACACACCATCATCTCTCCTCCACCAAACTAAACAACCCCACACCATCATCTCTCCTCCACCAAACTAAACAACCACACACCATCATCTCTCCTCCACCAAACTAAACAACCCCACACCATCATCATCCCTCCACCAAAGAAACAACCCCACACCATCATCTCTCCTCCTCCAAACTAAACAACCCCACACCATCATCATCCCTCCACCAAACTAAACAACCCCACACACCATCATCATCCCTCCACCAAACTAAACAACCCCACACACCATCATCTCTCCTCCACCAAACTAAACAACCACACACCATCATCTCTCCTCCACCAAACTAAACAACCCCACACCATCATCTTTCCTCCTTCAAACTAAACAACCCCACTCCATCATCTCTCCCAAACTAAACAACCACACACCATCATCTCTCCTCCACCAAACTAAACAACCCCACACACCATCATCTCTCTTCCACCAAACTAAACAACCCCACACCATCATCTCTCCTCCACCAAACTAAACAACCCCACACCATCACCTCTCCTCCACCAAACTAAACAACCCCACACACCATCATCTCTCCTCCACCAAACTAAACAACCCCACACCATCATCTCTCCTCCACCAAACTAAACAACCCCACACCATCATCTCTCCCAAACTAAACAACCACACACCATCATCTCTCCTCCACCAAACTAAACAACCCCACACACCATCATCTCTCCTCCACCAAACTAAACAACCCCACACACCATCATCTCTTCTCCACCAAACTAAACAACCCCACACCATCATCTCTCCTCCACCAAACTAAACAACCCCACACCATCATCTCTCCTCCTCCAAACGTACCAGTTGATACAACGCCGTCAGACAGGTAATGTTCTCCTGGAATTTGCCAAACCCAGACTCCACCATCCCACTGCCAGGTAGAGAATTATGGTTCATCACTCTACACAACACGTGTGCACTGCTCCAGAGTCCAGTGGTGGTGTCTCTTTACACCACTCCATCTCACACTTGGCATCGTGCTTGGTGATGTAAGGCTTGCATGCAGCTACTTGGTCTTGCAAATCCGTGCCATGTGGCTCCCGGTGCACATCTTTTGTGTGATGATAATGCAAGAAGAGATTTAGAACTCTGCAGTTATTGACTCAGTAGGGCAATGATGTGCCAACGCACTCGGTGACTTGACTCAGTAACGTTACACTAACACGCTGAGTTGCTGTGGTTCTTAAACACTTCCACTTTTCAATAATACCACTCACAGTTAGTTTGGAGAGAAGAAAAGTCACTATCTATCTATCTATCTATCTATCTATCTATCTATCTATCTATCTATCTATCTATCTATCTATCTATCTATCTATCTATCTATCTATCTATCTATCTATCTATCTATCTATCTATCTATCTATCTATCTATCTATCTATCTATCTATCTATCTATCTATCTATCTATCTATCTATCTATCTATCTATCTATCTATCTATCTATCTATCTATCTATCTATCTATCTATCTATCTATCTATCTATCTATCTATCTATCTATCTATCTATCTATCTATCTATCTATCTATCTATCTATCTATCTATCTATCTATCTATCTATCTATCTATCTATCTATCTATCTATCTATCTATCTATCTATCTATCTATCTATCTATCTATCTATCTATCTATCTATCTATCTATCTATCTATCTATCTATCTATCTATCTATCTATCTATCTATCTATCTATCTATCTATCTATCTATCTATCTATCTATCTATCTATCTATCTATCTATTATATATATATATATATATTACAAGTGCCGAGTCCTAGCCCCCAGTGAGCAAGCCAAAGGCGACAGTGGCAAGGAAAAACTCCATATATATATATATATATATATATATATATATATATATATATATAAAATCTGTGGCATTTAGGCCAGATGGTGATGCCTTGTGATTTGAAAAACTCATGCAGCTGTAAACATTTAATGCTGGTTCTGTCCATCCCAGATGTCTCCATTAAACAATCGTGATTACAGATACCACAGTTTACATAGCTGAAGAAACAGGAGCATGCGGGCCCGAGTGGACCTGTTTCCCTCGCAGGCAGCTCCACTTTGAAGATTTTAAAACGCTCTAATTAATTGTTTCTTTTTTTTATGTGCATGCCCTAATTGTTCACATTCCAACACCTGCTAGCTCGTAGTGTGACTAAGCTTTTAATCAGGGCCACTGCCGTACCAAAAGCAGAGATCTTCAAGGGAACAAGGAATCCAGTGTTAACAGTGTGAATATGTGTCTAATGCTGAAAGTAATTTATTCCAAATGCTCTTAAAACACCACGTATGTGCAGCAGAGAGATGGTTGTTGTTTTTTTTTTCCCTCCCACCGCAAACCGGCTCCGAAAGTTGGCTGCAAGAGCAGTTTGTAAAGCCATGTGTTACTGTGTTCATTGACACTTCATTGACTTGAAGCCCCAGTGCCAACACCTGGTCGCATGCTGTGGGAACACCTGCGTGCCAAACGAACAGTGCCGCTGACTGGGTGGACATCTGGAAACGCAGAGCAGATGAGCCATCCAACCGTGTAACACTTTATCAGCCTGGAATCTCACACTCGTGCCCATCCAGATGCTTCCCCGGGCCGGCTGACGCTCCCTGCTGGTGGGATCGGGCCGAGCGAACGCCCCGGTGGGCCGATCCCCCCCCGCAGAGCCGCGTTCCGGCTTCGTATCATAAAAAGCAAAAATGACCCAGTCGGAGAAGATGGGGCCAAGCCTGCGGTGAGCGGCGCCCAGCTTTGACTACAGCGGCGAGTGACTCCGAACAAAGGGAAACTAACAGGATACTTTGGGCGAATGCTGTCAAAAGGAGGACAAGTGCGTTGATACACGCGGCTAACGCCGGGAACAAAATGAGGGGGAAAATGTAATCCACCGAAATGATTTCATCTCAACATCATTTCTGAGTGTCACAGCACTGAGCACACCAGAACGCCGCACATGTCATCAAACAAATGGCATCCTTTGAACAAATCGGTCACAGATGTTGGGAGCTGCACTCCAAATGATCTGAATTGTGTAATATTGTGCAATAATTCATGTCTGCCTCCTGCCCCGTGGGGCTTAGCAGCACTCCAAGGAGTTTGTGTATGCTAGCTGACATCAGTAACTTGAAAAAAGTTAAACCTGCTTTAGAGGCATGACCTAAACTACTCCTCTAGAACGATACTCTCGCCCTCTAGAACAATACTTGTGCCTTGTAGAATGATACTCACGCCCTCTAGAACGATACTCTTGCCCTCTATAATGATACTCTCGCTCTCTAGAATGATACTCGCACCCTCTAGAACGATACTCGTGCTGTTTTCTCCATGAACGATGGCCGTCTGTTTTCCATCAGACTTAACGCCGCGAGGCCTTTCTCGTACGGATGTGGCCAGACCTCGCTATTAGGGAGAACTCTCTTTGCAGGCCAGACGCGTGACATCTTCCCTCTGATCAGCTATCGGATCCCCGCGAGCCTCCTGTTGAAATGCACAGGGGCTGTGCGATGTTTGAAGAAGTGTGAAATATGGTGTGGATGTTCTCGAAACGAGCACAAGGGCCACAGAGTCATGTTGCACAGTCTAGACGACTTGTCCTGCTTTCCTGCCACGGGTCACCATACTTTATTCGAGCTTCCGCGCGCCATTCGAACCCGTTAGCCTTCGGCTCACGTTTGGTCCGTGTCCTGAAACGGCCGGCGTCCAAAGCCCAGTAAAAGCCTGATAGCATCTAAAGCGGAAGTAAAGGAAGATAAACAGCATGCACTTACACAGCGAGGTTTGTTTTGTCATTTGTGTCAGTTAGCTGCGACAGGATGAAAAGAGGGTTCGGTGTCATGAATATAGGTAATTTTAGGCCGGCTGCAGTGTCACACTGAGACGTCCGTTCAGCTATCAGCCCAACAGTCCTCAATTCACCCAGGGGAAAAAAGACACCTCTTTCCTGTTCACAGGGCTGAACAGGGTCTCACCACGAGAGCCTTGATACTGCTCATTTTTTTCTTAAATCAGGTAATTCATGCCAGTTTGAATAGGACGGAAACCAGAAAACCAAGAATGAATATACATCTTGGATGAGTTACAGATTTCCACCTTTTGTATTCAGAGGTGATATTCAAGGCGTTTGTGCTCCTGCGAGTGTCTGAAAGCTGGGGAAGGAGACAAAAGTATCTTGGGTTACAGGGTGAGTTACGGTAGCAATGATTTAGACAATTAAATAACTTGTTATTTTTTTCACATACTATGTCTATGTCCTTGTACTCTATAAACTCACAAACTGGCTTTGCTACTCAAAATAGCATTTGTGATATCCACTGAAATCATTTTAGGTCAGGATATATTGCACAAGAAATGGAACATTGTTGTGAAAAGCAGGTATAAAAAATTGTATGTGTGTGTGTGTGTGTGTGAGTGTGTGTGTGGGTGTGTGTGTGTGTGTGTGTGTGTGTGTGTGTGTGTGTGTGTGTGTGTGTGCGCGCACATCAAGGTCAAACCCATAGCTGAATTGATTGGAACATTTGGATTTAGTTACACCTTTGAGGATTGTCATCATCAAAGTTCAAATGCTTTTACATCAATGACCTTGCTTCAGTCATTTGTTAAAATAGTTTACGCCATTGTAAAATATTGCATGATGATAATGAAATATGATTTTCTTTATTAGTAGTATCATTATACCTTGGATGATGTTCAGATCAAATTTTAGGAGCCATTTGTATCCAGAAATCCAGACAACTGAAACATTTCTCTCAGTACTGCTAAGACATCATTCATGTATTTCCTCTGATTCTCTAGGGGCGGGAAGGTGAGAGGGCAGCTTCACGTTCATTCAAGTGTGCTTGTTCTAAAGCCAAATGTAATTGCGTGCTGTGTTCCGTGCCTGGCATGATAAACTGCAGGGAGGCCCTCCATTGTTTGGCAAAAAAGCAATGTTACGAATACACACACACATGTGCACGAGCACACATACATGCAGTGTTAAAACCACACACACACACACACACACACACATGCAGTGACATTAGAGCTGTGCAATCAGCTTGCTCCCTTTGGAGAATAGTTTCATCTGAATTTGAACATTATTAATATCGTGTCAAGATTTTTATCTCATCTTGAAACGGGATACCTACATAAAAGTATATGTTGATTAGGACTCAACTCTAGCCCTGTTTTGCTGACAGTGGTCATCGTTTTTTATACTTTTCATCTCTTGTGGACAAACTATACCTACAATTCTGCAGCAAGTATCAAGTTGCGGACTTCAGTCACTACTAATTATTTTGGGCGTGACTTATGACAGGGTCTTGGCTATATCATTACGTTTTATATAAATATAGTTGTTGCATCTTCACAAAACAAACACCACCACAAACCACTACAGTATCATGTCGGTTTGGTTCATGTACACCTCGTGATAATCGGCGTGTTATCATTTCACAGGCAGAGGCCCCACCGCAGAACCACTATTCTGTCCATCCGAGAGAAGAGAAGAGAAGCTCTCTCTGGCGAACTAAAAGAGCAGCGAAAGGTAATGATGCGCTTGCAGGATTCACATGTGATCACAACAATATTCAGACCTTAAAATGGCATTAGAAGCACTAATCCGGTGTCTTGTGTGTGAACCATTTTAGGTATATGGGTCTGGTTTGTATATTCTCCAGTATATAGGCATATAATGCAGAGATTACAACAGACCTATTGGGCTTAGGGTACTACTTCAACTTTCCATACAGCTTAGATTTCCAAAACATGATTCTGAAGTTACAGCAAGAAGTATAAAAGGTTATAAACAGATTACATAGTCATTCCTCATGCTTTACTGTTGCAGTGTACAGTAACATACATGTCATAGCTGAAACTAGCCAGGTTTCCTTCTTAAAAAGAAGAAGAAAAAGGAAAAAAAAAACGTCTATGAAAGTTTACTGGCTTAGAGATCAATGTTGATTCTCAGCACGTTGTAATATCTCAGTCAGTGATCCATATGTTCTAAGCAGCTATGTGCTTTTGATGTTTGTCCTTTGAATACATGCAAATTCAGAGTGGAGCTCATCCACTCTGATAATTGCTCACATCCCCTCCAGAGATGTGCTTCAGTGTGCCAGGATGACCAAACATCTCCCACATTCCATTGCGTGACAAGGAGCCCCGGATAAAAGTGCACCGTATGCCTTTAAAGCGGGTGAAAAAAAAAATGTACCTTGCTAAACTTTTGCTGTAAATCGGTAAAAATTCTGACTCTCTAAACAATAATTGCTCCCAGGCCCTGCACGCACCATACAGACAAAGCTTTCGGTAATCTCAGCTCCAGATCACAAAGCAGTCTGCATTTCAGACGTTTGCACTCATAACATGCACCAGATTTCAGAGAGCGTTGCTCATTAGGACAAATTCATGTGGGTGCATCAGTAAGGTGCATCCCGGCAAAATAATTAAAAACACTGACCACATGTTTAAGGGGAACTCAAACTATGAATATTTTAAGGTTACATGGCTTTTGTAGCGCTAATGACATAGTCTACATTCACCTGAAGGAGTGCACTTTGAAGGGTTTTTTTTTTTTTTTTTGTATGCAAGTGTGCAAACTTTACAAGCCAGACAAGTGTTGTAGTGATGCCCACCTCCCTGGACAACACACACATAATGCCCCCCCCTACACACACTTTCATCTACATTTCCCATCTGGGCCTAATTCAGAGGAAAGGATTTTGGCAGGATAATGTATCTCTCTAATTAACCTTTTGAGTTCCCTTGCCGGCTAATGCTTCAGGCAAATGTGTATGTGGTGTACGGGAATCCACACTTACAAGCTATAAGTGCATTGCTCAGTGTTACCTTGGCCAACACTTGTGACCTATATCATTAAAATGTAGGCCCAAATCTTCCTTAGAAGTGTGTGTGTGTGTGTGTGTGTGTGTGTGTGTGTGTGTGTGTGTGTGTGTGTGAGCGCATGTCACGTGTGTGTGTGCTTTTTTAAAATAAAATTAGTCCAACCTTTTCTGTTTCAGAATCGAATGGAAAGCGAAAAAAAAGTAATTCATTCTCTCTCTCTCTTTCTCACACACACACACACACACACACACACACACACACACAAAGTCTAGTCTTACATTACAAGTTTCACATGTTAGGATATTAAACTATCACAGCAATACTACGGTAGAATGCTTTCGAGCTGTTTCTAAGAGATCACTGAAAACATTAAAATGATTAAAAACTGGGAAGGGACATATCAGAACTTTCAGCTACAACAGCTAGAAGACCTTTCGAAAAAGCCATGTAATGTGTAGACATTACAACAATATGACCACAGAAAGCAGACAGAACTGCCCAGCGATACATGCTGCGGATTTGTGATGGGATTGAGGCTGGACCCCACCCCCATAACATGATCCCACCACCACCATTGTTAGAATGAGGATGGTGTGTCCTGTGTGGTTTGTTAAGTTTGGTTTTTACCACACATACTACACCGCCTTCAGGCCCAAAAACTACACTATAAGCTCATCGCAGCACAAACCGTACAGCTGTGTGCACATCCTGTAGGTGTAAGGATGCGTTTTTTCCTTTTCCTTATAACATTTTGCTAGAAGGCTATGGAGTTTTTCATTCTAACCCTGCTTTCTGTGACTCATTCAGGATCACAGCTGAGGTTATATATTGGATCTCAGCAATTTTATGTTTCTACTATAAATTCAATTAAATATCATCTTAATTACAAACATTTCATTTAGCATTTAATACTTTGTTTAATACATTGTAAAGAAGTGATCAACTTCATTTGAACCTTTTTACATCTAAAAGTCTAAAAGTATTTGGGGCCAGGTATTCCAGGCCAATTTTCTTGAAGAGAAATGAAAGTAACAATCCTTAATCTTTGCATACCTTGTGCACAATACTGTGAGTTAATATTCTCAGATGGTTACACAGATGCATGCTGACTGGTTAGCCAATCATTTGACGTCGACGATGACACATTTTATGTGTGATAAACTGTCACACTTTCTCCACAAATAGCCATTATGTTGTTGTACATCACTGTGTCTCTTCTCACAGGCCGAGGCAGAAAAAGGTCACAGGGCCCTCCTGGGCCCCCTGGCCCTCCGGGGCCACAGGGGCCTCCTGGTATTCCAGGAATTCCTGGTATTCCTGGCAGCAATAGTTTAGGCCCTGCAGGGCCCCCTGGACCACCAGGACCAAGGGGCCCTCCAGGGCCACAAGGGCCTACAGGTAATACATGTTTTAGCATTTATTCTTTTGGCCTGACAGACTATAGGCTACCATCCTATATTAAAATAATTACATGCATCCTAATGGTTTTGATGACCATGTCAATGTTTTTTTGGTTTGTTTGTTTGTTTATTCTTCAGGTGTTGTTGAAAAAGGCAAAGCAAGGGAGTTCCAGGTAGATGTTTAGGCAACAGATGCAATACAGAGCTGCCTGTGTCATATTATAAATTATTTCATATTATTTCTTTCCTCTAAAAGAAATGGCCAAAGTCCATCTGCTCTTGAAAATACATCCTTTAAAAACGGCTTGAGATTTCTTAAAGTCTGTTTTGTGGTTCACAGCCTGCTGTAGTCCACTTGCAAGGCCAAGAGACAACGATACTAGTGAGAGAAGGTAAGAGTAGAACTTGTTCTGAACTCTTTTCAGCTGCACCGTAGATAATACAGGTGAATTACATAAATGAAAACATAAATGCTCTATTACATAAATGAACACTCAAAAGTAATTGCTGTTTCACCAAATACGGGGAACCGCAATGTTCTCCGACTGGTATTGAGCAACTACCTTTTCCTCACACTGAGATCTTCCAGAGGGCGTGCTGAAAAACTGGAAAATGGTGTCTGTGCACCACAAAGTGTTCAAGATGCACTCTCGCTCCGGAGAGCTGGAGGTGCTCATGGATGGCATCTACTTCATCTATAGTCAGGTAGAAGTGAGTACATCCCTGGGCCTCTTCTCGCCAGCACGCACCTCTCCCACACCAGATTTACAGCTACTACCTCTCAGTCTTAAATGGGCCAGTTCCATGGAGAATGAGACGCATAAAATCTAGCATAAGGTCTATTATGTTTATATAGTCGACCATTAAATGCAATCACGTATTCTAAATCAACTCTTCAGGTTTGAGAAGTAGACTATGAAGCAGGTCCTGACTTAATCTTGATGAATGATGGTTATTCAGGGGTGTCCCAATTTGGCAAAACCCAAATCCCGAAGAAGGATCGCCTTTTGATCAAACTGCTGACAGAATGTCATAATAGGCCCAGTGAATAATAGTGAATAGTGAATAATAAAACCTTGTTTGCATGAATCATTTGTATATCAGGAAAACTGTCCGCGCTCAAAAAATGAATACAAAAAACGGAAAGGCAGCCAAAGAAAGTGCAAGCCAAGAAACAAAAATGAAACAAAACAAAAAAACACTCTTACAGCATCCTGTTCTCTTTGCCCTGTGTTCTTTGCGGACCAGATCTACTATCTCAACTTCACGGACATCGCCAGCTACGAGGTGCTGGTGGACGGCCTGCCGTTCCTGCGCTGCACCTGCAGCATCGAGACGGGCCAGCGCAAGTTCAACACGTGCTACACGGGCGGCGTGAAGGTGCTCCACGCCCACCAACGCATCTCCGTGCGCATCGTGTACGAGGACTCTCTGGTCAGCATGAGCGATCACGCCACGTTCATGGGCAGCGTCAGACTCGGAGACGCACCTACCGCTGCTCATTCTTAATTCGGGACCTTCTCAGCTTGTAAATATGGTCACCATGTGTTTTACATTCACTCTCATTTGCACTAAAAAATCTTACTATACCTAGTAGTAGGGGTTCTACATATCAGATGGATTGGGTTTAAGAAATTCATTCCGTGATGTACATACATTTTTTTCTCTGTGTGTATATATGTACATAAAATAGAAAATGCTTTTTTAATGAATTGATTCCAATACAATAAATACTTATGAATGTGTAATCTGTTTTCTTTGGATGGTCGGTTTCATCATCCGGATTGAAATTTAAGAATGTATCACAAAGATGAATGTAAAGATGCTATAGAGTTTGTAAAGATCTGAGATGTTATTACTCAACTGGGCCAAGCTACTCACAGGCAATTCCTGATTAGTCATGAAATGAAACATGGATATGGTTCCTCACGGGTTTTCCCCCCTCTCATATTTATGTTTTATTTTGAATGGTAAATTATTTGAATTTACAGCTAGTGACTGACACAAAGACTAAACAAGGTCAAACAAATCCTGTTTGCTTAAACAAACCCTTGGCTGCTCCATATATCTGACCGCTGTTATACAACTGGCCTGGTTTATTGTGTAAATGAACATTATTTGATGGAGAATATTGTAAACGTAGTTCCAGTGGTATCCTACCACATGGCTGAAAATCTTGCCAATATCTGAACTGATAGCATTTTGAATATAAGAACATATCTTGAGAGCTGTGTTTTTTGTTTGTTTGTTTGTTTAAGCATTAAACAAGTTCCTTATTTGTAGTCTATTTTTAAATTTTCATGTGAGATTCTGCTCAACCCTTTCAGATTAGTCAGTAAGAATCTTCATCAGCAGTAGTCTACCTTTACAGTAACAGCTATGTTTCACATAAGGTACTTTGGAAATCATTTTAATCAGCTTTTTTCTGTAATCTTGTTGTCATTAAGTTTAAGTTTCTTGCTAATCCAAGATGTTAGTATCATGAAAAGCAAACTGAGGATATTAAAAAACGATCTAATACTGCAGTTTGTCCAGCCGCAGCCATTAAACACTCTTGACGACGACATATTGATGTCTAACATGTGGGAGGTATGTCAGTTCACTTCTCCGTTTGACTTATTGTGGGATTGTTTGAATCACTGAAACTGTTTTGAAACTGGGACATGTTTGGTTCTGTCGTGCTCTCAACATCATTGTGTTTACTGGACGTGCTGGAAACCAAAATGACCAATGGGTGTTCACTGGGGTCTTTCAGCGAATCAAACGGGAGCTGACTGGCTGTACAAGTAAGCACCAGCACCACGACCATATGGTTGCAGTTTTCACGATAACGTAGATCACGTACAGGCCAACATTTGACATTCATTAGAGTAACAACTGATAGCAGCATATTCCTCACAGCGAAAAGTGATGAGAAACCGCAGTTAAGAGGTAGGATTTCAACCACAGATTCATGAACAGGCATAAAAAAAAATCACAATTGGGTTTTTAATAATTAGCCATTGGACAATTGTGCATTCTTTGAATCAAATAATAAAAAAACATCTCTGATGAAGCTGTTTTCTTTTGCTTTTTGCAACAAAGGAAATGTGACTATCATTCCTTGGACTAAAACTGTGCAGCATGGATCATCTTTAGCTCCACTCAACAACATTTCTGTACAAGATGGTTACTTTATGATGCACGGACAGGTACAATTATGAATCCACAGGCTAAGACTGCACTTAGCACAGCCTACCAAACAATGTATGCTTGGTCAGATAGTATATGTACTCAAATAATTCTCAAAACCCACAGTTCTATCTACATGAATGCCAAAGTAAAGCTGAAGAGCTTTAATAACTACTAAATCATCAGAATTGTCTAATGATAGCTCTATCCCAAGGGTGCGATTAGGGCAGTAATTAGTACAATCTACTTGTAATCTCACTTGGCAAAAAGAAAAACTGAGGTGAGATTCTTTGGAATGGACCTGGAAGCTAACCAGCTCAGGTCACGCGCACACGCACGTGCATTCCAGAGAAACTCGATCTTTGCTGTCAAGCACCTGAGCTTTGCAGGTGAAACTAGCTCCGCTACTTAGTTTTAAACTTAGTTTTAAAACTAAAAATTAGTTTTAAACGTTTGAATGATCTTGGTGGTGTTTTTATTTTGTATTCCAAAGTGAAGAGATCTGTTTTACTGGGTCGTCAAGAAAGCTATAGTATCGATTGAATTCAGTTCAGTTCAATAAAACGTTGATAGATTAGTGCTGTTGTGACAAGCTTTCTGAGAGGATGATCCAATCTTGCCATGTGGAGAAAGCGCAGTAGTGGGTCGGGCCAAGACATGGCTGCAGTGAAACATGGATGAGGATTATATAAAGGGGGAAACCACTGCTGAACTGACAGCCATAGTCGAGATGGACTCAAACAATGTGGGTGTTCCCAAACTGCAGTTTATTATGTTAGCTAAGAGGTGTTTGTGTGTGTGAGAGAGAGAGAGAAACAACCCACAACTGAAAAGATATTTCCTGAACCATATGCCTTAGTACCACCACATTTTGCAGGATGAATTAATTACACTATTAATACCTGTATCGAGTTTCATCTTATGAATAAACCAAATGTGAAATTCGACATTTCTAGGTCTTGTTTCTAAACCCAAATGTAGTTATGGGGTATGTGATCACACACAGAACACGCGGTGTGGACGGGAAGGGACAGAGAATAACCAGACTGTTGCACTGTCTGCAAGAAATGCCAGAAGATCACTCCGCAAACACCTGCTACACCACTGGTGAGTGGAAAACAACACATTGTACTGTTTTACTGCATGAGAAGAACCAAACAACTGTTGCAGCAGGGTATATAAACATGACGGATATATTCTATGCAGTATCACCTGTTAAACTCTGCACCCCCTTTATATAGATGCAGAATTGTTTATCTATAACGGCCAAAGATTATATGTTTAGTACCGTGCCCCATTGCCCCACTTCTAATTAGTGGCAATTAATGACAAATAAAGCAACAAACCCATTTCAGACTTTAAACAACCAAGCTATGTATCTCCAATATATATGCTCTTGACAAAACATAACAGTTAATGCTAAAAATCTAAACAAAAAGCAAAACAAGAGACCCCCCCCCGCCTTTTTCCCCCTCATTGGCTGTAAAAACATATTCAACCAGTAGAGGGCGGTAATGGCATTGTAGGTTTTGATAGATGATCGTGACAAGACCGACCAATGAAATTTTAAACTTTTTGATTTGGAAATTGAAATAAATAACTCAAGTCTTTTAACTAGACTTTTAATTCACGTTTGTGGATATTACTCAATAAAATTAGTCCTGTAAAGGATATAAACAATACGTGTTTTAGGAACTACAGTGAAATTAAATGATCCCAACAGGCATTAACAGAGAACTAGGGAGTGAACTAAAGATAACCTCCCTCCAGAGGGCAAAAATATATTTAAAGTGTATCCTGATACAAATGACAAATTATTCTTGAATGCATTTACATCAGAATGACAAAACACAGATGTCAAAAATGTATTTGATTAGGATAATTAAGGTAATTTGTAACTCCCTTACATCAAGTAAATTGAAAAACAATGAAAACATTCTTCTCTCTACAGACTAAACATTCAGTATAAGTGTATTGACTATTACTGCAGGCATCAGAATGGGTGAAGTACTGGGGGGTCCAGGATATTTTGCAGAAGCTGATGTCATCACTGTTAAAATGTTGGGCAATTCTGCTCATGCGCACACAGCGAGCAAGTTATCCAAAGGTAGTAGCACAATCTTAACTACATCTAGAGGCTGGTCTTTCTTTTACTGATAAAGATGACTAGGTAACATGTGCTGATTGTATCAGCAACTGATTAAAACACTAAGAAGGGTGGTAGAGAAAATTTTTAAATTGTCAGACCTAAAGATTGTAGGATGCTAATGTGCACTTTTAAATAACCTAGTTTACAAATATTTTAAACATTTTAAATACATTAATCCCAATTGTCACACTTAAATACAAATCCTTAATACAACTTATATCTAACACTTTATACTACAGTTAAAAACAAATGAGCATATATGAAAATTAAATGTGTTCCAGATATGCTAGTGACAGACACAAAATGCTTTAGTTTTTTTTGTGCCATTATGGGGATAAAAATTGAAAGTGATTTAAAGAACAGAAGAGTGTTTTTTCAGCAAATATACTGGATTTTGCTTTTATAGGCAGCTGAAATAAAAAAAAGGTGTAAGGAGTGATGCAACATGGAAAACAAAGGTGTCTTAATAAAGCCAAGTACCTGTAGGCTTCTGTAGTCTTTGGGGGTTTGTTTATTTGTTTGTTTGTTTCGGTGTGAGATCCTTCTTCTGATCTCATCCAAAAGGAAAAGCCAAGCTGGACTGCCAAGATGAACTGGATCTTGTAGTTCCAGATCGTTCCAAAATGGAGATTGCCATGCACACAGAATCCATACAAGCCATCCTGAGCAAAACAGACACCAAAGAACGATGCTTTCAATGAAGAACATACTGCCCAAGAACGTGGAACGCACATTGTTCAGTGCAACATTCATTTGACGTTATATGCAGGCTAGTAGCTAGTGAGCTACAACTGTATCCTCAGGAAATACAGCCGAGTTGAGATTATGCCAATGAGTGATATCTAAGTTCCATTCCACAACACTGTATAAAACAGAGCTTGTGTGTGTGTGTGTGTGTGTGTGTGTGTGTGTGTGTGTGATTCTATTTTTGAGAGGCTTACATTTTGTTAGGATCATTTAAAGGAAATAGCATAATGGCAGAATGATAAAGCTATCTGCATATAGGACGCTTGTCAGCATAGTTTCAGATGGTTTACTGGTTTGAGGGGGATGGGGGAGTTAACTATAACTATAAATGGATGGATAATGTCCAGGAATGCATAACATGCCTTGTTAGGAACACTGCATAAATGGCTGTGGATCTTACGAGCTTATTTATTATGTGCATTCTATGTGTTTTCATTCCTTACTCTGCAATGAGGGACAATTACCAGAAGGTAGGAGCTATTACGACATCTGATGTTTCTAAACATATTCA